>NW_004797303.1:747831-755363 GCF_000002075.1 Aplysia californica
GTATGCTCTTTGCTTCAGATGGCGCTGCAGTCTGTTTTGAAGCTCTCTTTCGTTTTTCCAGAAGAAGAATAGGAATAGCACCTCCTTGCGTGCGCGGATCGACTGCTGTACATCAGCAGTTCGGGTTCGTTCAGTGTGGAGTTTTAGGTTATTTATATTTTAATGACCTCTCGCCTTTCATTCTAAAGTCAAATTAAAGTTGAAGATTATACTAATAACTTCACATGGCCAAAACTGACGAACGCACGATTCCACTGTGTCGTGACACATTTTGTCTCGAGAAAGTAGGGCGATTTTCTCTCAGCACACGGTACTGAGCCTAGGACATTCAAATCATGAGAGAAAAAACCGTCAATGTGCATGGAAGTCATGAAAGCACAAAATAGTTCGATATTTGAACTAGAGTTTTCTTACAATGTTTGCCGAGGATGCCAATCCAAGTGGAATTTTTCCTGACACCATTCTGATAACGTCGGTCGCCTGATAAAACCGTGAATTCCACAAATTTTCGAAAGTCGTTTTTTTGCATATTTTGATAGTGCTCGGTGAGACACATGTCCCTGTAAAACAATTTTTCAATTATCTCAACTCAAACGTGCAATCTGACGTAATAAGAAAATCGTGAATAAACACCGTGCCCCCAAAGTCGCCTGATGAAACCGTGAATCCCACACCTGTGTGGAATTCACGACCTCATCAGTCGATTTATGACTCGCGGGGCTGACCGTTGGTGACGTGAACTCCTCTCCAGACCATTAAAATATGGGCGATTGCGTTGCGCAAACACAATGGTCAGTCAGTAATCACAGTTTTCAGGCCAAAGATTATAATTTATGATGTGGACTGCATGTGTTTTGCAGGAAAACCTCTGACATAATTAAAATGTGTGTTTCGTAGATGCAAGACTGGTATTGTTTCACAACGACTGTCAAATTCGAATGTGTAATGTGTGTGCTCTTCTAGTAGTGGGTAAAACAATTTTTCATCCTGCTTGTTTACAAATTTTTAATTTTTTTTAAAATAACGTAGTCAAGTATAAATTACAAGTTTATTTCTGTGTTGTATCACAACCCAAACTTGTTTTACATTGAAAGCTCACTGATTTGACATCAGAGTTCCCTAACTAGAAAAGAAATTTTGAGAAGCCGAGCAATGTGAACCACTTTGGGCATCAAAGAAAGCTACAAAAAATACCGCACGGAAATAGTAGAAGAACCAGACTTCAATTTTTTTTTAAAGTGTCATTCAAAGTACACGATGCGTTGGAACAAATCAACGGTGCTTTTTAAACCTCAGAGAGAGAGAGAGAGAGAGAGAGAGAGAGAGAGAGAGAGAGAGAGAGAGAGAGAGAGAGAGAGAGAGAGGGGGGGGGAGGAGAGAGGGGGAGCAATAAGCAATACAAATCAAGAGATAGGTCGATTGACAAAACTAATGAACTGAAACCCAGATGTGATTGCTCAACCAAATCAAATGACTGCTCACTATTAAAAGACAAAGACAGAAAGACCTGTGAATGATCTTCTCAACACGAAAGAGTACACTTTAAATGCGATACATTAAGTTGAAAGACGCACACTTGGGTTTATTATCTGAACCAGAGTGACCAGAAGATCAAAGTTTGCAGGATGTTGATATCTATGACCGGGCTCACCCATTGCAAATTGCTATAGAAGAGCCCATGCCAGTTTCATCATCACCTGGCTCACCCTGTACGGACAAACACGTTCTACTATTCTCTACCCTGGGCTAACTTCTTCATATTTTTCAAATGTCTTTCCACTTTTCTGTTCTTCATTCTTTGCGACTTTTGTACAGGTTCAACATGGCCTTCCCTTGATTGTGTAACCTGTTGACTCAAAATAATTCTTTGTAATGTAGCTGCCTGATTTTCTTATGGTACACCCAGTCCAGCCCATCTCCATAGCTTTCTTCTGTCTGCAAATGTTCTGGTCATTACTTCCTCATTGGTGACTCTGCCTGTCCATCTGATCCTGGGGAACTTCCTCCGGCATTTGTTGGTGACAACCTGGACCCTCCAGTACTTTGTAAAGAGTGCTTTAGAAGAGTCCACCCAGCTGCACCACCAAACAATCCACAAGGGCCGTGCAAGCCAAAGAGTTTCTGTTAACATCTGTGGACATGCTTCTGAAGGTTCCCACTCACTATTGCCAGCAAAGCTCTGGAAAACTGTATCTTGATCCCTGATTCTGTAATCTGTCGGAGATTCATTGGTTTTACGAAACAGCCTGCACAGGTCAGGGACAATCTGCCTTGTATGCCAGGCTACTCAAATATGTGCTAGATGAAAAGACCATGTCGACCTGTGAGCCAAAAAAGGAACAATGTGAATTGTGCGTGAGTTTTGAGTCTTGACAACGTCAGCCAGACTAAGTGGGAATCTCACATGTCAGAAAAGAAAAAGTCAAAGAAAGGGCACGCCATGGATAAAACCTCTGCTCTTAGGCAAGAAAACCTTGTGATATTTTGCATGAATCTTCAGGGTGCACTTTTGTCCCTATGTCTACCAATTCCTCCAGCTCTTGATCCAGAAACATGCACATAATCTTCAATGCGACCTCGTGTGATGCCATCTATTACTTATTGACACAAGGCACTAGGTGATTTGATAGCAAATGAATTCACAAGTAGTTTGATGGACTTTTTTTCAAAGTGCTCATATGCATAGAAGGTTTTAACAATACATTATTATACAGCTACGATGTGTGTGTGTGTGTTTGTTTGTGTGTGTGTGTGTGTGTGTGTGTGTGTGTGTGTGTGTGTGTGTGTGTGTGTGTGTGTGTGTGTGTGTGTATTAGTGCAAAATTGCATCTGTTTCTAATCTCGTCAGTGTCTTTTCCACTAAGAGCAAACACGAATTTGTAAACAAAATCTTATTAGAGGCCACACTCATATGCAAGTAGAAAGTATGCACGGCGTCATTGAGCGGCGGCTTTAAATAAAAGACATTTTCAGAACTGCAATTTTCATAATTTTTTCAACGAAGACAATATAAAGTGAAATTTGCGGATCATATTATTTTCCCCCATGATTTTTTTCAAAATTGCTGTCCTCAATACTGTCAGGTCGGGTAGACAAAAAGAAGACCGAGCAGTTAATGCAGTATGAAGCCTCTGATGTACAAGGAGAAATTCTTTGCAAACTGAACTCTAACAGAGAGTGGGAGAGTCTTCTAAAGCAAAGAGACATAGAAACCTCAACAAACAGTTCCCCGCCACTGTATCATTCTCCTCATAAAAGGCAAAGAGTATTTTTCAGGATCTGAGGGACAAAAAGAGTAAGAAAATGAAAGATGATCATTCCGTCATTCACGGGGTATAAAAGTTTGACATAAACCAAGTTCTCAACCCATCCACCACCACCCTGTCCTAGCCCAATAAAAAAGGATATACACTTACACACAATTGGACAAAGAATGATAGGAAAAGAGAAAGCACGCAAATGAAGGAATATGATTTCATAAATTACATACAATATCACATTCATGTAAGAATGAGAGATGTTTATAGTGGTAAAATAATGAATAGCTTTCTGTTTCACTTAGTCTGTAATGTCATACTCAGTTTTAAATTGATCTTTTAAAGCCTTTCTTATAACAGTATTTCGTGCTTTCATATATTTTTAAACATACCAGGGCCTCTAATGAGAGAAAACACTCTGCCTCATAACCGTGAATACAACACCGCGTTCCATAAAGCCTACTGATGAAATCGTGAATTCCACACAGGTGTGAAATTCACGACCGCATCAGGCGAGATTCGAATATGAAAATCGTGAATCCCACACTTTTTCGAAAAAATGACCATCTACGGAAAAAAATGTACTGCAGTATTATTTCTGAAAGGTAATAGATCAGATCTATCCATTTAGTTTATTTCTTGAACGCCAAATGACGGAGAAAATCAGTTTTTTCCATCTCCTGTAAAATTTGCTTCGTGTGGAATTCACGATTTCATCAGGCGACCGACGATAATTAAAAGGTGTAGAAGTAGATTTCAACATTTTGGACCCCACCCCCCCCCCCCTCACACACAAACTCTCACACATACACACACACACACACACACACACACACATATATACATATATATATATATAAAATAGATCTAGATCTAGATCTTTTCTAAAAAGAACGTTTCATTAAAGTTTCGCTAATAATGTCATGGTGATGTCTTAAGAGTGACTGGTCACACGGTGGGGGAAGAATGTAGCTGAGCACACTACTTCAAGTACGTCCGAAAGGAGGGCTAAAATGTAGCCTTTTGTTCTTGTTATTTTGTAAGTGTTTTACGGCGCTCGCAACTGCATAATGTCATATGAGCGCGCGGGACACTATATACATATTTCAGTTGGTAGGAAATTTTGAATTTGCCCTGGTGGTTGCCGAAGCCTACTCTTATCGATTTTGGACCAACAATGGATTTTTAACGTGCGCAACTTGCACACGGGACCTACTAGAACGTTTACCCTTGTCCGAGAAGGCTAGGAGTAGATCTTTCCTACCATAAGATCAGTTGAGTGGCTGAAAGACAGCAGTAAGAAGGACGCACACGTGGAGACGAAAGCAGACGACAGAACATTGTTAAAGAGCAGGAATAGATGTGAAAGGAGAAAAATTTTACAGAGGAAAGAGCCCGTCGCTATCCGGATTCGATCTCGGAACCTATTGAATGAGAGTCAAACACCTTGACCTCTAGACCACGAAAGTCCCCAGTTTTACTTCTAAACGCTTTTTCAGTTTAAATGTCACCAGTAACCTTGCTGATGACGTTTTGTTTCATACTTCAAGGTGAGCAGTCTTTTGGACCAATTTCGTGTAAGTATTGTTTCGACAACACACAACTAAAGTTTTCCTTTAATGTACGTGGATTCTTTTACTCTCCCATCGACATAATTTAGGTCATATAAGAGGCAGACTCAGGGCCAAAGCGGGCTGAGGGGAATAAAATATTATGTTTTCCATTGTAATCAACATTACAGAGTGGGGATAAATAAAGTGTTATTTCTTAATTTATATATTTATTATATTGTATCTTCTCGTACATACTCACACATTCATTATCATATATATATATATATATATATATATATATATATATATATATATATATTACGTCTCAGGCTGAGCACTCACGCAGAACAGCGACCGGCATGTTTTGTAGAACTTAGAGGACATGAAAATATAAATGAAAAAATTGGCGCTGGAGTTGAGAGCAAACAGCATTTCTTCCATGTTCACCATGAAGTACAACGTTGGACCAAGAAGGTTGGAGCTGGTCACGAAAGTGTACACCGCCAATGAAACAGTGGCTAGGTTCGTAATGACGTAGACAGCGCAAAGCGCTAACAGCATACGAGTGACCTTGACATTCACTTGCTGCTGGCTGGAGGAGCTAGACATTGTCTCCCGCTGTTTGCTGACCTGTCGTAGACGATGAACGATGACGGCACAGCAAGCGATGACCGCTGTGAAGGAGACGGGGCCGCGTAGAATGCCCATTACTAGTATGTTAAAGTTGGTCAGGCCCTCGTACATCTCCAAGTAGTACCTCGCGAACTGCACCGAAGACACGGTTGTGTTGAAGGCGGGGTTGAACGACCAGACAACGCCGCTGTAGCCGAGGTATGGAGTCGCCGTCGCCGCCATCACTACATACAGACTGAGCAGCATAATCATCACGCGACGACGAGAGAAGAGAATCTTGGCCTTGAACGGGAAGATAACGGCGACGAAACGCTCGACGGCGATGACGATAATGTGGCCGGACGAGATGAACATGACGAGCCGTGACGTAACGATGACGTAGGCGGTCATGTAGGCCTGGTGGTTGAGTCCTGCGACCGGGTCGAACCGGGCTATAATGCAGTCCATTTTCCGGACCGTGAGGGTGAGGAGAAAAGCCAGATCGCAGAGAGCGAGGGACAAGAGGATGGTCGTGTTACTGTCCGAGCCCCTGGTCTTGACCAGCACAATGACAGTGATGATGTTGCAGGCGCTGCCGATCCCGGCGATGATGTGTATGAGGAAACAGTTGATGACCAGCTCGATTGTTTCCATGACGAGGTTTGTGAGGTCGCTCAAGTCATCATCTGCTGCTGCTGCTGCTGACGTTAATGTAGTTTGTTGGGTGGTGCTCGTTGTGTTCATCATTACATCCCCACCCACAGAATCTGGTAGATCCAGGAGGCCGAAGCTTGGAGACATTCTCCGAGCATGGAAAGTTTGGTTAACTTTTGGAAAGAGTTTTTTGGGATGTCTTTCCGCACTTCTTTACGAGTTGATTGTTGTTGTTGTTGGTGGTGGTGGTGGTGGTGGTGATGATGATGTTTTTGTTGTTGTTGTTGTTGCTAATGATAATGATGACGATGTTGTTGTTGCTATTTTTATTGCTGTTGTTGTTGTTGTTGCTTTTACGGCATTTCCAACAGAAATAATACATGTATACTAAAGCTCTCAACCATAAGGCCGTGAGTTGGAGTCCCGGCAGGGGCCCAATGCTATCTATGTCTTTGGAAAAGGAAGTTTACATGAATTCTCCTCACATCACCCAGGTGGGAACGGGTACCCGGCTATAGACATCAAAAGATCGCGTCAGTTCGTTTGTGCTTTTGCTCGCGTAATCCAGAGCTTGCACTGTCTGCTTCCTGGGAAGCCGAGAATTTCTCTGGAGCTTCTACGACCTTCTGGGGATGATATAAGAGTTGTAAAGAGAGACAAAAAGAGAGAGACAGAAAGAGAGAGAGAGAGAGAGAGAGAGAGAGAGAGAGAGAGAGAGAGAGAGAAAGGGGGGGGGGGCAGGAAGCAAAACAAAAAAGAAAAAAAAATATGTTTGCGAATACAACAGAGCCTTCATTCTTTTCCGTCTGAGAAACGAGTGAATTTCAAATACATAATTTTTGATAATTATATTCCTGGTTACAAAATGTCAATATAAAGAGGGGCGTATTGGCCTCAGAACAGAGACGTATGAAAGTGTAAAAAGTGTAAGACAGGATGAATCTATAACTAAACCCTCTTTCTTCAAATTAAAATAAATCATAAATCAGAGATTCAATTTGCAGAACTAGACTGCAGAATTACAAAGAACAAGCTTATGAATTATCCTCAGGCAGTATTATATATACATATATATAATATAATAAATTGAATTATATAATATAGTATTTGTATAGCGAATTTCCCCGCTCACCAGAAAGCTTTATCATAAATACATCTACTTCCTCGTGTTCATGGCTATTAAAGACATGTAATTTCCATGTATTGTAGTTTTGTTTTTGGTTTTACAAAAACAAAACAAACCATTTTTTTAAACTAAAGAAAGGACATTTTAAAATACTGAAAAATGCGACGTTTATTATTTATCGATCCCTACGAAGAAAGAGTTGTGTAAATGAAGTAAATGATTTGTACAAACAAATCTTACATTATATCAAATCAAAACCTATTCCATCAGCATAATAATATAATGATATTATCATACAGACGATAAATGCATTGACTAGTAACCCCCCCC
>NW_004797303.1:757465-760402 GCF_000002075.1 Aplysia californica
GGAAGGCATTATGTTAAAATACATGAACGTATAATTCGGCTAAATGTGTTGCTGTGTAATCATGAGATCGCGGGTTAGGGAGTTCGAGCCTCAGCTCGGTCCGACGTTATTTTCATGGGAAAGGAGGCACTTTGCACGAACGTCACTCTTGGCCTGGTCTTTTCGGAGATGGACGTTTAACTTTGAGGTCTGGCCTCTTAAATAGCCTAATAGTGTTGATAGGGGCGTTAAACCTAACTATTTCACCATTTTAAATATAATATTGCTATTTTCAGAAGAGACATGAAACAAGGGCCGATCAATGCCCCTCTCCAAATTCTACGACATGATAAATAATAATTTAAAAAACTGCTCAATGCGCATTACATTAATAATGGACATTAATTGTGTTCATATAACATTATTAGATTCTATGCATATGTGTGTCGTGCTGACAAAATGAGTTACTTCTCGCAGTCCACAGAAGGAGATATTGGCAAAAAATCAACACCGAGGTCAAATTAGTAGATCTTCTACTGATTCTCTATTTTTTATGTATAACATGCCTCTTATTATTTCATACTTTAAATTGTAAAACTTCACTTATAAGCATGATGTTTCTACTTCCGTAAGACCTGAATCCGAGAAGTAACTCATTTTGTCAGCACACTTCACATATACATGTATGTAGCCTATATGTATAAAACTGTCTATGAAAGAAATAGCCCCGCAGTGAGCCTGGCAATGCGTTCCAAAAAAAATAGTATACATTATGTAGTATGAAATCAAAACTCACAAACAGTCGTGATAAAATTGAAACTTGAATGGCAAGAAACATTCAGTAAAAACACTCGTACTATATAAATATTTTTTTAAAAAAACATTTCCGTTCTCTCTGTCTCCCTCCCCCCCCCCCCCCCCTCTCTCTCTCTCTCTCTCTCTCTCTCTCTCTCTCTCTCTCTCTCTCTCTCTCTCTCTCTCTCTCTCTCTCTCTCTCTTCCTCATTCTCATACGCTATTTCTTAAGCATCACGGTCGGGCCTACACATCAATATAATACAACAGTCTTTACAGGCATGCATTTGGGAATAACAGCTCGTTTTTGTTGAAATGTGAATACTAGGGACACTCCTTACTTGATGTGGGAATTCGTTCTATACAGGAACATGAGGACCAAAGAACAATACAAAGCAACGGCTCGCCGTGTGGGGTTTTTGGGTTTTTTTGGGGGGCTTTTGTTTTGGTTTTTGTTTGTTTTGTTTTGGGGTTCCAAGAGAGGCTGATCTAAGAGCTCTGGGTGGACGATATAATTCCAGGAATTGTTTTAGATGAGTAGGTGCAGTACCATTTAGACATTTAAAACAGAAAACGACAGTTTTAGTATTTGAGAAGCACCGTGGTTAAAATCAAGCGCTCGTCTAAACAATGAATAAGAAACTTGCATTTTTGCACCGGTACGGCACTTTTTATCCAGATGTTTTTTTGGCTAAATGCCGTTAATGTCCGTTTAAGAACCCATGTCTATGTGGATTTTACAGAAAAACGGTAATTAAAGCACCAACAAAATGTAAACTGTCCGTTTCTACGGACTCTCCAGTTTAGTAAATACATGTAACTAAACTTTGGTAGCCATTTTCTTCCTAATTCCACCTCTGAAACTACGCTATCCCCACTTCCTTCAATTGCAAATATCTCGACCTGTGTTCAAGAGAAATGGAATTTTCTTTCCACGAAGGCATGGCAAATGAACAACCTTTAAGACGATACCAATAACTCCACACGCCCAAAAATTGACGAAAGCCTGATTCCAAATCATTAAGGTAAAGCAGCAACAATGTATTTTTATGAGACGGAATGATAAATCAAGTGGAGCAGACATGAGTTATAAAACGTGACTCTAAAAAGCATTCATTGCTATTCAAATATTCACAAACAATACTGTGTATAAGTCAAGAGCACTTGACTTTGTGCGAGTGCGACGTGAAGATAGTGTTTTCTCCAAGATATTAACAGGGAACTGTCTGAACAAGCTCCCCGTCCCATATTATTCGAAATTCAAAGCGTGTCATGACGCGGTGGAATCAGGCGCTCGTCAATTTTTGGGCATATTATTATGGAGTTATTAGTATCATCTCGAAGCTTGTTCAGTCGTCTTGCTTTGCTTTGGATGAAAAAAGTATCCATTTATCTTCAATACAAGTTGAGATATTTGCGTTTGAAGAAGATGGGGGGCACCTGGTTTCAAAGCTAATATTACATTAGAGAGAAAATGGCCGCCAAAGAGAGTCCTTGGGAACGGTACATTTGTTTTTCGTTTCTTTATTTACTCTTTTTTTTATAGTAAAAGCCACAAAGCAATGTGTTTTTAACGGACATATATAACATGTAAATGGTGTTGACCAAAAAAAAAAAAAAAAAAAAGGAAATAATTCGATAAAAATTGCCAAACGGAGAGAAAGCCATTTCCTTCGATTTCATTATATTGACGAGCGCCTGAATGGTGAATTGAGGTAATCGTATTGTAAAGCTGCCTGCCAGCGCATGCGCACTCATGGGAATGTAATATATAGCCCTGTGAATAGTTAGCCTAGTGAATAATATTGAATAGCAGAAGTTAGGGATGGGCTTATTATATAATTATATGAAAAAAAAATCGCTCACGTTATTCGAAGAGCATGAATAGTGACCTCACGCTTTAAAGCCTCGATCAAATTTGAAAGAGAGAGAGAGAGAGAGAGAGAGAGAGAGAGAGAGAGAGAGAGAGAGAGATTGAGAGAGAGAGAGGAGAAAGAGAGAGTGGGAGAGGGTGAGGTAGGGGGGAGGGAGGGGAGAGAGTGAGTGAAAGCGAGGGAGGGAGTAGACAGATAGACCCATAATATTTCTTCTTCTTCTTCTTCTTCTTCTTTTTCTTCTTCTTCTTCTTCTTCTTCTTCTTCTTCTTCTTCTTCTTCTTCTTCTT
>NW_004797303.1:762419-819843 GCF_000002075.1 Aplysia californica
GGGGGGGGGTGTTTTGGGTTGTTGTTGTTGTTTTGTTTTTGTTTTTGTTTTTAGGGGGGAGGGAGGGATTTTGTTTTATTTTTGGTTTTGGTTTTTGTTGATCTCTGACGCAAAAAGTACTCAAACGGAATTAAGTGGATTGCTCGCGACACCGACGTTGTTCTGTTACGCGCCCTGGGCGATATCAGCACAACAAATAAGGAGCGGTGAGATCATTAAGTGTTGGCGGCGGCGGTGGGGATGACCAATGTATTCACAGACAGCCGGACCAGGTAGGTCTAAGCTAGTTAACTAACTCTCTGCCTTCACATACAACATTTATCCAGCAGTCCAAGCTTTGTTTCAGCTGCCTAGCTTTACCGCCGCCGCCCCTATTGTTTCAGGATTCAGAATGTATCCTATCGTGTTCTTACCACAGGGATATTAAATTGTAGTGTCAGTTGTGTCAGTGTGATTTTAAAAGTCCACATTGAATTGAAATGGTAGGTACTCAGGACAGGTACTCAGGAGATAGCAATGGGAAATATGCGCGGTGAAATCATGCGCTCGTCAAAATACATTGTAATGCTATTGAAGAAACTGGCATTTTTCTGCCAGTCTGCCAATTTTGATCCCTTTTGATGGGGTGGGGTGGCTTAATACCATTGTTGTCAAATTAAGAATACAGTTTTGGGTGGATTTTACTGAAAAATGTCGATTAAAGGCATAAATAATGTAAAGTATCAGTTTCCACGGATATCAAGCTATGGAAATAACCAGACTTTGGCGGTTATTTTCTTGCTAATTTTAGCTTTGAAACCAAGCCTTCTTCAATATCAAATACATGTACCTCGACTCCTTCTATTCAAGTATTTTTTCTAATAATAGCAAGACAACTGAACAAGCTTTAAGATGGTACCAATAACTCCATATGATCAAAAATTGACGAGCGCCTGATTCCACCATGACGTGACACATTATCACGGTGGGTGGGCAGTGAGTTAACTCGATGAGGTCGTGCATTCTCTTCAAGCAAATGAAAGCTAATGCTGCTTGTTCTAATGATGATGATGATGATGATGATGATGATGATGATGATGATGATGATGATGATGATGATGATGATGATGTCTTGATAGTGGTGGTGGCTATAATGATGGTTGTAGCGGCAGTGATGATACGCGACGATAAAGGCAAAGATCAAGATGATAATGATGAAACACACGTTTTTATTTTAGTTTTAGTAGAGGTTTTATGGCGCTCGCAACTGCATAAGGTCATATGAGCGCCAGAAGATTAGAAGTATTACAAGAGAGTAAAAAACATAAAAAGAAGGAGGGGAGATAAGGACGATAGATGTTTGATAGGAAAGAAGACGCAAACTACACCAGAGCACCCGCCAACCACCCACTAAACACAGGTTTGCACAATCAAGCATATGTTTTTATTTCTGCGAAAAGAATGACATGTTCAATATTACATTTTCAATTTGACGTTTTCAATACGTTTTGAATATGATATTTTCAATACATTTTCAATGTAACGTTTTCAATATGACGTTTTCAGTACAGGGGTATACATTGTATTATTATCTTTAAAGTGACTTTTTAATAATTATGTCTTTTTCAATTCAATATGATGTTTACTCCCAAACAGAATTTTAGCCGCTAAAATGACCGGAGACTTGCAACACCCTTCCATAACATACCAGCACCTGGACAAGACGGGTAGTCGTCTCACTTCCGGGACTATGTATCGTCTTCTCCTGTTCTGTGCCGCCTGGACAGCATGTGACGTCACTCTCACTGCTGCTGCAGCATCACCAAACTCTCAAACCCCGTCACCCTCATCGTCACAGTGTGTCGGCGCCGATTGTCGCGGCCAGGTGTTGCTGTCGTCGCCTTCTTCTTCATCGTTGTCGTTGAGGTCGTCTTTGTCTTCATCGTCATCGTTGCCGTCATCTACTTCATCGTTGTCGTTCTCGTCATCTTCATCCTTATCGTTTTCGCCATCTTCATCGTCATCATCGTCGCTCTCGTCATCTTCATCCTTATCGTTGTCGCCATCGTCATCGTCATCATCGTCGTTCTCGTCATCCTCATCCTTATCGTTGCCGCCATCGTCATCGTCGGCACCGTCGCCATGCATCGTCTTCACAGACCCAGAGGGTGATGAGGTGGCGGACTGCAGGGGTCAAGGCCTGACGCGAGTTCCCACCACAGACCTCCCACACACGACGGTCAAGCTACATCTCGACAACAACCTCATCGCCTCTCTGCCCGACTGTACCTTCTCGAGCGTTCCGAACCTTAAAGTTCTGACGATCAGCAAAAACCGATTAGAACGAGTCAGCCCCTGTGCTTTTTGTGGCATCGAGAGTTTAGAACGCCTAAATTTGGGTGGCAATCGCCTAAATTTGAGCGCCCCCATGTGGGGAAAACGGCCGTTTAGGAATCTCGGACAGCTGAGAGATCTAACTTTAGCTAACAACAATAATGGCGATCTCGAGGGAGATTACCATAAGAATTTACTAGGAGGTCTAGAGAGCCTGCAGTTCTTGTCTTTGGATACGTTTTATGGCTGCCTCCGGTTTGGAAATATCTTTGGCAATATGACGTCATTAGACAGGCTCTCTCTGAGTGGGGGTCTCAGTGTCATAAAAAACAATACATTTCGAAGCCTTCAAACCCTCGGGCTCACGTCTCTTTCACTTACGAGTGCCGACAACCTGCACACGACTGAGCTAGACGCGTTTAACCATTTATCCGACCTTCATTCGTTTTCTATTCAGAATACAAATCAAGGCTTGAAGAAGACCCTGAGAAGTTTATACCCGTTTCGAAACCGGTCTTTGAAAACGTTATACCTGCGGGCAATTGGAACGTCGCAGTTTGAGCGTGGTGCGGTGAAGTGTTCTGACGGAATAGTAGACTCTTACAAAGTGGAATTCCTGTCTCAGATTTGCGTGGAGAGTTTTTCGCTCATAAGAAGCGGTGTGTATGCCGTGCAGGGCGACACCATTACCGGGCCGGTGTGGAGGAAATGTCTACGTTCCCTGGACTTGTCTTCGAACCCACTCATTGGGGACAGAATCACTCTCCTACAATTCGTTCGGTTTAAAGCTTTGAAAGTTCTTGATTTATCAAACCGGAAACAGACTTCTTCGTACTCAAATCCGCGAGATGAGTATTTAGAAGCCCGAGAAAATCTTCCGAGCTCATCCAGTATCCACAGAATGCGTTCCGGGAGTGTAAGGTCAAGGTCGATCGGGGGTATAAAGACACGCCACGAGAGGTCGGTTCACAATGGTGTATATGATACCGGGGATGTCATTTCGTTTGACTCTGATCGGCACGGGGATGTCCAAACAGCCTTGCCCTTTAAACTGGCCGTAGGCGGGTCCCTGTCCAACCGTATCTCTGGCCATGGATATTCCGCTATTTCTATTCGATTCCCAAAGAGCCTCGAAATCGTTAACATACAGAGCTTCGGGAGTAGTATGGGTTCTTTATCGTCGGACGTAAATGTAGTTGGAGGCGGAAATATCCGAGAACTGTACCTTGGTGACAACTCGTATACCGACTTCACTGGTGCGGTCCGCGGGTTCACGCGCCTGGAGATTTGCGACATATCGTACAACAATTGCTCCAACATGTCCCCGTCGTTCTTTGACACCGCACCGACAATCTCCCACCTCAAGATCCGCGGAGCGATGCTGGACAGTGAGTTCATGTCCACGCAGAGCGAGCGTCTGTTCCGGCCGTTAAGAAATCTGACAGTCTTAGACCTGTCTGACAACAACCTAAGTCTTCTCTCTGAGAACGTTTTCAGAAACAATTCCATACTCCGAGCACTCGTATTAGAGAAAAATCGTTTTAAATCTCTCCCATTTGTGGTCTCTTCCCTTCCAAATCTCGAACACATAAACCTCCGCTCGAACTCAATATCTCAACTGAACGAGAAAGAAATGCAGGCTTTCGACGAGCAGTTGATGAGAAGCCCTGAATTTTCTGTAGATTTAACCGGGAACATTATGGTCTGCGGATGCTCGAGCATTCGGTTCCTCTATTGGCTTCAGAACACAAAAATAAATTTAGACAAACCTGTCAACTACAGCTGCATCACTGAAGACGGTACTCTTAAAACCGTTGGCGACATTTCTAACCTCAAGAGTCTGCGGCGTCAGTGTCAGGGAAAATACTTCTTACTTATCTCCATCATCCTCTTCTGCTTCCTGAGCCTCGGATTCGTTATCACCATCTCCTATGCCAAACTCCAAACGCGAATCAAATCCTTCCTCTACCGGACGTTCATTAGCGGTTTCAACATGCACACACCGTCCGACTACAGAATCGGGGTATTTATCGGATACGCCGACGCCGATACTCGGCTCGCTTGCTTCACACTCCGAGACTTCATCCAGTCCGAGCTGTCGCTGTCCACTTACGTGAGAGACATCAACACGCTCCCGTCCTCAGACATCGCCGAGTCGATCGTGGACGCCGTCAACTCCAGCTGGAGGATCGTTCTGATCGTCACCCACGACTTCCTCAACAACGACCTGTGGTCCTACTTCACCATGAAGACAGCCGTCTACATGGTCAGCCCGTCCAACCCGGGCCTCATCGTGGTCCTGACAGAAGAGTCCGTGCGGCATAGGCTTCCGGTCAGCCTTCTCCGGGCTCTGGAGGAAGAGAGTATCGTCTGCATGCCGCCCACACACCACCTGGACCAGGGGCACAGGAGGACTTTGGCTCGTCTGCTGCTTCCTTCTGGCACTTAAACCCAGACCGCGTTATTTGTTGTCGGTTTCTTTATTTGTTGTTGGCTTTTTTTTCTTTGATTACTTAATTTAGAAGGCGTTAGTTATAACACGTAATACATAACAAACAAACACACACACACACCCACACACACACACACACACACACACACACACCACACACATGCTCGAGCGCACGCACGCACGCATCTCTCTCACTCTCTGTCTCTCACTCTCTGTCTCTCTGCCTCTCTGTCTCTCTGCCTCTCTGTCTCTCTCTCTCTCTCTCTCTCTCCATCTCTCTCTATCTATCTTCCTTATTTTCACTTTGTATTACATGTAATGTAATCGTTAGCGAGTGTTAACTTTATTCTACATTTTAAATGCACGTGCTGCTATGCTCACTGAATGACTAATCGTTACCTCAAAATTACTCAAATCTATCCGCTCAGTACCTAGTTTGGACAAATTTGACGTAAAAAATGTTGAGTTTAAAAACATGTCCAGCTTTTTGAAATGCAATTCTCTGAACATTTTGATAACGACTCTGAATAATCTTATGATAGTGATTGAGTAGATATAATATTTTTAAATATTTTTTTACCTCATGGTCTTAGTAACTAAATACGGCCAAAAATGTCAGGTAGAACTTTGAAATTCTTAGGTATCATAATTTTCTCATAGAACATTGTATCCCCCTACATAAAATACATTTTGAGTAATACGTACTTACCTGTGTGGTGATTTTTAAAATGTGCATTGAGCTTTCTTTTTAAAAAAGAAAATGAAAATGTGGAGCGTAAATGCTATTTATTATTATTTGTTGTTTTAATTATTTAAATTTTGTTTTTTTAATATATTATTATTATCATTATTATCATCATCATCATTGTTATTATTATCATAATTATTAGTTTATTATTATTACTATAATTACTTTATCATTATTATCATTATATTATTATTATTATTATTATTATTATTATTATTATTATTATTATTATTAATTTCCAGTACATGTATTTGTATTAGGCGTGGAAATGAAAATAAATCAATTTCAACAGGCGCAGCGTTTTCCTCACCCTGAACTCTCTCTCTCTCTCTCTCTCTCTCTCTCTCTCTCTCTCTCTCTCTCTCTCTCTCTCTCTCTCTCTCTCTCTCTCTCTCTCTTTGTGTGTGTGCGTGTGTGTGTGTATGTGTGTGTGTGTGTGTCTGTGCCCTTCCCAGGACAAAAGCACACCTATACAAACATGCACACATGTAAAATTATACACACATTATTTGAACTCCCAAAAAAGCTCAAAAGACAGCAAATCCTGGTCTCCTCGACAATTTAAAAAAGTCTTTGACCCAGAAAACATATACCCGTATAATATATTATTATAAATAGTCTCTCGACCTGACGGAGTCAGGCGCTCGTCAATTTTTGGACATATGGGGTTATTGATATCATTATCACCTTAAAGCCGGTCCATGTCCCTTCCCTTCAGTGAAAAAAATAGCCATACTGTATGTTGAATAGAAGTCGAAATATTTTCGAATACAGAGATAATGGCCGCCAAAGTTTGGTAACGTCCATAGCCTGGGAGTCCTTGGAACCTGAAAATTTATGTTTTTATGCCTTTAATAAATGGGGGTTTTAAAAATTAAAATACGCACAAAAATGTGTTTTAAAATGGATATAAAAGGTGTTGGCAAAAAAAGGAAGAAAAAATTGCCTATCGGGAAAAAAATATACGAATCTCTTTGACTTCGTTATTTTGAGGAGCGCCTGATTAAACCACGACGCATCAATGTATTATATAGCATGTGTGTGTGCGCGCGCGCGCGCGCGCGCGCGTGTGTGTGTGTGTGTGTGTGTGTGTGTGTGTGTGTGTGTGCGCGCGTGTGTTGACATCTTCAATTCCAGCTCTTTCCAACACTTCATTTATTTGTAATATATTAATGCCATTTTATTGATGTAATTCTTTGCAAACACTTTGTTTGGAAGCCGTCTAATGTTCATTGAATTGTTTAGCTTGTTTCCCATATATACAGTGTATCTGAACAATACGACATCAGCTTGGCCAAAACATGGCCGCGAAAGGCTAGACAAAAAAACAGCCAAATTTGACATCAAATTGAAAATTGTCATAATATTATATTAATATGTTATAATAATCCTCCAAACTGTAATACTGTTATGTTCTTCTTTTTCGCTTTTAGTTTGTGTATTCACATCTTTGGTTAACTTAAGTGTTTAAAAAATCTGGAGACCATGATTCCCACATTGAGTTTTAAAGTTTATGAATATGATTTTGCCCAAAGTGGGAATAAATATTTTATGAGATATTCTCACGATCATTTTGGCGGTTGAACATACTACAATAATAGTCTAGCCTACACATAACCAACATACGCATGACAAATAGATGTCTTGGCTCAACATTGTTCCTCTCTTTATATTTTCTTTGCATCTAAAACAGTACCCAGCGAAATTGGTACATTTAATAACAAAAAAGGTATCCGGCACCTTGCCCAATTCCCTATGTGTGTGCTTGACTAGTAATAATAATAATAATGAGAAGAAGAAGAAGAAGAAGAAGAAGAAGAAGAAGAAGAAGAAGAAGAAGAAGGAGAAGAAGGAGGAGAAGGAGGAGAAGGAGAAGGAGAAGGAGAAAGAGAAAGAGAAGGAGAAGGAGAAGGAGAAGGAGAAGGAGAAGGAGAAGGAGAAGAAGAAGAAGAAGAAGAAGAAGAAGAAGAAAACGAAAAAAAGAAGAACAATAATAAAAACCACAATAAGTATAAGAATAAACAATAAAAAATATTGTCATTTTCATCCATTATGAAATGAATAATAGATAATAATCCTAATTTTAATCAGTAATGAGGATTTCTTTGGCGCAGGGGCGGGGGGGGGGGGGGGGTCTGGATGAAAAGCCTAGATTTTTAAAACATAAAAAAACTTCTATAACGTGTTAAATAGATATATAGGTACGGACCATGTTTATCAGGGCTCAAATCACAGGCTGTGGGCAAGAACCCAACAAGGGCTATTTTTTCGATATTTTTTTTTTTCGTGATTATATCGATGCTGGAGTAATCGCCCATATTGTGTCAAACACAGAATTCTACACTTAAAAATTCTGTGGTGTCAAAAGATGAGCTCTCTACAACCCAGAGTTTAATTAAAAAGTTGTTAAAAAACGACTCAGTGTCAGTCAAGTGGGATCAAAATATAGACAAGAGCCCTTGCACATGTAGTTTTATTGCAGCAAAGTTGCATATGTGCATTTTCACTAATACCTCAGTCAAGTAGAAAGAGCAGACCAGAACACCCACCGGGCGTCCACTCCAAACACATAGAGTTGGGAGTTCGGACCCCCCCCCCCCCAGCTTCACCACAATAATAATATATCAAAGAAGAGAAGTCAGATTGTGTCTATCTAAATGTAAGTAGGGGAAAGTAAGAAATATCATAGAAATGTATGAGAGTGAAGGCACTTGTGGGCTAAGAGCTAAAGTTTAGGCTTCAAGTCTCCATCTCAAGCCACTTTTATTTGTTTAAGTGTTTGGCCGGCTCTGCTTAAATTTGTTTCGTCCCCGCATGAGAGCGAGCTAAAGTGGAAGACTATTATTGTTATACATAGCTATGTGTGTGTGTGTGCAAGTGTGTGTGGATTTGCGTTTTATATACGTGTGTTTACGTAATTTAATTATCCAATGGTAGGCCTACTTTTATAACATCTTTTTGCCTTCATTATACTCTTAGTCAGACTTAATGGTGCCATTTGCGGTCGCGTGTCATCATATGTGGATAGAATAGGGAAGTAATTTGATAGAATAAACTTTCCTGCACTTAATATTAACTGGTCAGTCTTTCTATTACATTAATAGTGGCCTATTAATGTACTATATCTTTGGAGACGGGGACTTTTAAAGCCTGTGGTGTCTGAGTTCTCGCTGGACGCAACTTCGCTTCCGAAACTCCAGTACTGTGGGTTGCTTTTTGTGAGCATATATATATATATATATAGCACAGAAGTGCCTCGGGACCAGTTGCGAATGACGATAACGATAACTTGTAAACACACAAGTTAGTCTGCATTGACTATGACAATCAATATTACAAAGATTTATCGGCCACACTCCTTTCACTGTTTTGAAAATATGATAGCATAGTCGTTCGGTAACACACTAACAACGTCATCACTTAGAAGCGGCCCCCATGTGATTATCGGCCTACTTTTATTAAATGCCAGGGATGAATATAACGAATTATTTCCAAATTTTTGGTCACTCTATGCGAGGAGTTGAGAATGAGGGCTGGGTCCTGCCCCCCAGGACAGCCTGGCGGGGATCTAGAGTAAGCACCAAACAAACTTCTAAGACTAATATGCACGTCATTTCCAACACCAGAACATCATCATCGTCACCATAAACAATCATCATCATGATCATCATCACACTAACCATTACCGTCACCATCACCATCATCATCATGATCATCATCACACTAACCATTACCGTCACCATCACCATCACCATCACCGACTTAACAATTCCCCCTTTTCTTGTTCCGTTTTTCTAGAAAACAACAATTTGCATCAGGTCAATACATTCTTACTTAACCAACAAACATAGGCACCAAAATCAGGACATGGGACCCAAAAAAATTTTTTTTTAAAAATCAGATTGTGTCAGAATATTGTATTTTCTTTAATGAGCGTTCACAAAAACATTTATAATATGTTCGCATAAACATACAAATACTATATGATCATAACTGTGACGATCAAATTTATACACAAACGTACAAAAGTAAACATGGCTTTAGTGATTAGTACAGTAATTAAGTACTCATGAGCTAAAATATACAGCAATTAATGTATGAATTATATTATTATGATAATTAATCATGGTTGTAATGGCAATCACAGGATAAAGCTACAATAATCCCACATCTTTGATAAACATTAATGATTCATAATTATAATAATATAATGTCACGCATGCAGACAAAATGAGTTACTGTCTCTCAATCTGCAAAAGGAGATATTGGCCACAAATTCGACACAGTGGTCAAAACAAATTGACTGCTGAGAGTGAGACTCCGCCATACTCTGCTCAGAAAAGTGATGAGTAGGTATAACAAAGTTTTACACCAATTATTCGACATGTTATCAAATTTGTAGATTTCAAACTTTTAGTTTTTTTAGTAAGAGATTTACGGCACTTGCAACACAATAAGGTCATATAAGTGCCGAAGAATAGATGTGTAACAGGAGAGTAACATACACAAAAAAGAAGGAGGGGAGATAATGACGACAGATGTTTGATAGGAAAGAAGGAGCAAACCACACCAGAGCACCCGCCAACCACCCACTTTCAAACTTTAAGATAAGTTTAACATACAACACGTCTTTTATCATTTCATCCGTATAAATTGGAAAAAAAACAACCTACAACCTTTAAATTTGACATGACTATTATTTCCAAAGGGCTAAAATCTGAAACGTAAATCCTTTTGTCAGCATACCTCATACATAGATATTATTATATCAATCAGCTTATGAACTAGACCTGTGACAGTAGACAGGTCTAGAGCCTAAGCAATGTGGGAATTATTGAGAAACTACTTCACAAATAACGCACCATATGTATACCAAACACCACAACAAGGAATGCATATCTAAAAATCGTAAAACATGTTTAAATATGCATGTGGTCATTCACACACATTGCAATCCCTTGCAAGAATGGAGCCAAAGCAGCGACAGCACAGACCCAAAAATGTACAGTGTACAGCATCTGCAACTGCTTTCACAACGGAGCAGGCGCTATAAAAATTATCTTTATCAATATTATTTATTATTAAAATTAATACATGTACAAATTTCTCAGCAGACAAACGTGTTTTTTGAGCTCATCTTAGTTTTGTCGAAGTGTTACCGGTAGTAAGAGTTTTACGGCACTTGCAACACAATTAGGTCATAAGATAGTGCCGAAGATTAGACGTGTTACTAGAGAAGAATACTACATACAAATCAGAGAAGGAGAGATAGAGATAAGACGACAGATCATGTTTTATGGAAAAGGAGAGAATCACACCAGAGCATCCTCCAACAACAAGTAATGAGATGCACACCGACAGAATAACAACAATTTAGTGCTTGGCAATAGTACAAAGACAAGACAGTAACAACAGAACTTTTGAAAAGAAGTAAGACCTACCATTGGCACCCTCTATTCATCCCCTAGAAAATTTGTATTCATGCTTTAAAAAAAAAAAGAAAAGAAAAATGAAACGTACGGGGGGGAAAAAAAGAAAAAGAGAAAGACCAAAATTTTGCATTTCAATGAATGCTAACGCACCAACTGTCATTTCCATCTTGGCAATGAAAGAAGTAGTAGTGAATACGATACAAAAACATATGAGTAGAAACTGGAAATACTGTACATTATTGTGCTGGATCTGTAGCCATACAAAATGCATGAAGACGAACATATAAGCTACAATGTAATTGTAGACATTTCTCAGTTTCAGAGAGTTTTACAGCACTCGTAAAATACAATAAGGTCATACAAATGCCATGGATTAGAGGTGTTACGAGAGAGTAACAAACACAAAAATGGAGGAGGAGAGATCAGGACAATAGAAGTTTGATAGGAAAGAAGGAGCAAACCACACAAGAGCACCTGACAACCATCAGCGCAAACGCTTTACACACTCCAATCCACACGCAATTTAAATCATTAAAGAGGCAGGCTGCTTTGACCCTGCCTGTCAGAACTGACCCGGGCTGAGAGGGATACAATGTCTCAACAGACAGATGGAGACACTGGATAAAAAAACATCCTCCCACTACTGAAATCGAACTTATCCTCAGATTGCAGTGGCGAAGCATCTTACTACTACACTAACCATGCCGATAAATAAGCCCAAACTACAGGCATAATAATAATACCGTACAACACTACTAACGAAAAAAAATATTTTTAAAATCCTGTAAACGGATGAAACACATCAACTAAAGACTGACCTTTTTAAAATCTGCTATCCATAGTATCACCTTTTTTTCATTTCTTTTTTTTTTTAACCCAAGAGCCACAAAAACAATATATAATATTTGTTTCACTTCTTCATAAAGAAAATACATTGTCCATATTTATGTACATAGATTTTATACTAGATCTAGTTAAGTGATTTTTCACCCCAAATGACACAATCATTTTCTCAAAATTTCAAAATATGATTTAGGCCTTTGTGGAAAAAGACTGATTCTATAATATATGAAACATTGTAGCGAAATCAGGTGCTCATCAAAATAATGAAATTTCAACAACAAAAAAATCAACATTTCCCCTCCGTTTAGTCATTTCTATCATTGTCATAGGTTTTTAACAAAACACCTTTACGTGTGTGGTTAAAAACACAAACCTGCGTGGACTTTTTCGGAAACATGCTGGTCAGAGGCCTAATAAAGGACACTACAGCTCTGGCAGTTAACAAACTTTGACGGTCGTTTTCTCGCTAGTTTTACCTCAAACACCAAGCGACCACTATCTCCTTACTTTACTTTTACTTTATCGATCCAGCGACCATCTGAGTTTTAGCCCTTCGGCTTGAACCATCACCTTCAAGACCTATTCAAGATACAAGGGCAAATTTTTTCACCAACAGCAAGGAAAATCAACAGTCTTAAAGAAAATATCAATAACTCCATTATACAAAAATGAACCAGTGCCCGATTCCATCTGGTCAAGACACTTTATACTAAAGATGTTTTATCTCTTTCATAATACAACTCTCACCCCCCCCCCCCCCCCCCCCCCGGGGCAGTACCACTGACTGAAGTGTCTTTACGCAGTTCCCAAAGGGGGGACATTTCTCGTTCATGCACAGAAGAATTGTAAATGGGCTGATTCAGGTCACGCTCATAACTGTGCCCGATCTGCAACAGGGAACTGCTGCTTTTTCTTTCCTAATCCTTACTATTGTCATTTTCCTCTACTTATTTTGTATGTTTGTCACTCTCTTGAGACCTGCTATTTCTGGGGTGCCTTGATAGTTGAAGCAGACCTTGTGCTGTTGAAGCTAGAGAGGTGAGCAGAGTAAGTCTGATTCCCTGTAAAGACTTCTCTGTTGACACCTACCCCTTGGCGCTCATATGACCTTATGCAGTTACGAGCGCCGCAAAACCCTCTACTAAAAAAAAATAATAATACAACTCAATCATTAAAAAAGCCAAACACAAAAAGACAAACAAACAAAACAAACCAACTAATGTGCAACAAAAACGAGATATCAATTTTTCGTGGAGACCTAAAGAATCATGATCAGAAAAATCCCGTTCACCTTGACCTGAAAAATAATAAAACTTCTACCAACACGAGCACTGAAGCCCTCCACACTGAATGAGAAAATGACATTTGTGAGGCATGCTGAAAAAAATGAGTTACTTCTCAGGTTTTAGCCTTAAGGAACTTGCTACATCAAATTTATTGGTGGAGTTCGTACAATTTGTAAGAATGAAATAATAAAAGACATGATCAATTTTAAGAAAATGGCACCAATTGAAAATCAATAAATCTGTCAACAGTGTCGATTTTTGGCCGATATCTAGATTCTTGGATAGCGAAAAGTAACCCATTTTGTCAGTACGCCTCATATATATGACTTCCACTGTTTCCCTTTTTTTCTTCTGAGCAAAGCTTAAAACAAAAATTTTTTTTTTAAAGGAAACATGAACGGCATACAGTCAAACCTGCTCTAGTAGCCACCTGTCCAAGACAATCACCAGTACAAATGACCACTTGCCATTTTTCCCGCTTGCAGTTCTTTTTACCTTATATAGACACTGTCTAAGACGTCCCTCTGTCTAAGACAACGACTTTTCTTGACGACAACAGGTAGCAATCTCGGACAATTTGGTCTGCTTTTTCGACTGTATCAAGGCTTGGAATGTAAATCAGTAAGAATTAGACCTGACCCATCTGTAATCTTTCCTCTGTTAACATTTTACCCAGCCTTTTCAACAGGCTGCAAACTGAAAACAAGGTTCAAAAACAAAACAAAATCAAAATTAAAATGAACAGTTATTATATTCTGAAAAAAGTCTAGTACAACAAAAGGCAGTGTGAAGCTATCAAAGCATTAAAAAAAAGGGGACGAGGCAAAAAATAAATCGGTCCTCTTATCATCCTCGCAGTCAGTTTAAAAAGCAAAAAGTCATCCCTAGCTGCTCATGCTTAACCACCATTCCCCTGCACAGTATACATTGTCTTTTAGTACAATTACGAAGACCACACAGTTTCTTTGTAAAAATTTAGAAAAAAATCCTTCTAATCAAAGACATGGGGGTACTATTACATAGCAATCATTGATAATACTTTTTTTTTTTAAAAGATAATATATAGAAAAAAATTGTCCGCAGAATTTACTTCCTACTCTGATAATACAACACAAATAACACAGAACATGTGTCACGTAGGCCTATTTACAGATCTACGGTTTTGTAAGACCAGTTAAATATATTCACCAGAAACGCGTTGCATGTGGAGAAAAAATGCATCCCTCATTCTTTTTTTTTTCAATACACTTGACGTGCTATAAATTAGTATATCCTTAATCGTTCACTCTGCTAACATCATCCCGCTTCACTATGGAGCTCACTATTCAACTAGATCTAAATTTCATTTGAAGCCGAATAAAGGACAACGGGGCAAGCAAGGGTCCTGCATGCACTTGACCAAAGACCTTCATCTACACAAACTAAATCATTTAACTTAAAAGTGGGCTGCTTCCGCCTCGTCAGATTGTCCTTCATGGTTAATCTGGGCTGAACATGACATAATGAGGCACTGTGGTGAAATCAGGCACTCATCAAAATAACGAAACCGAAGAAATTGACATCTTCCTGCAGGTTAGTGTTAGGCAAATTTTATCTCAGTTTCATGCTTTTTTGCTTTTATCACCTTTTATGTCTATTAGATTTAAAAACAAATTTCTGTGTGAAATTTGGTTCACTGAAAAAAATTGAATAAAGGCAAACATAATGTAAATGACCAGTGTCCGAGGACTCTAAAGTCGAAAGCTATGGAGGTTGCCAAATTTTGGGGTCCATATTTTCTCACTTCGTTTACTACTGGAACCAGGCCACCCCCACCTCTTCTAACTGAAAATATCTCGACTTCTATTTAAGATGGCTATTTTTGTCTTCAAAAGCAGGACAAATGAACAAGCTTTAAAATGATACCAATAAATGCCATATGCCCAAAATCTGACGAGCACCCGATTCCAACGTGTCGAGACACACATATCGTTCTAGTAGTTAAAGATGGAAGTACTTGACAAAAATAGACTTCCCCACAGAGGAATGAAACTTACATCTTCTGCTACCAAAAGTGAAGAACACGAGTATATACCATCATTGACTATTTAAAGCAGAACACTAAACAGGCAAAGTAAAAAATCTTTCCAAAAATAACAAACACACTTTAAAGTTAAAGTTAGATTCCTCTAAAACCAAACTGAGTGAATTTCTGCTTCAATAATAAGATAATAATAAATAGCATTAGTGCAGAGCAAATTCCCACTTTCAATGAGCTCAATGTGCTTTACAATCTAAATACAGTAGTCTCCCCCTCCCAAAGCACGCCATACAAAGACATGCTTCACTCAAACGCATGCTTTTTTAAAAATCAAAGCTTCTCACAATATAATTTAGATACACAAACACAGTCACTTCACTTTTGTAGACGTAACTGCCACCAGAGAATCATTTATGAAACAGTAATTAATTGTTAAAGAAAACCCCCACTACTCACGGGAGGTAATCACTAAAATATCCAGAAAATATGACGGTTGTGTCCCTTTCCCCATTTGCACAGGATCACATAGACAAGTTCCTTGTAAACGCACACTTCGGAGCCCTCTCGAGCACCACGTTACGAAGACTACTGTACATCAGCAGACCTGATAGCATTGTAAAACAATCTCAACATCTTGGGAAGCACACAATGCAAGTGCCATTTCACAGGTGCTAAAACGTGCCGTTAACATGCTGACAAGATCTTTTGCTGTTTTCGACCTGATACACATTCATACCTGAAAGGAAGTGAGGAAAATTCTTACACAAAATCCCTTCCCCAAGGAGTAACACAACACAAATATCATGGAACACTTGAAGGAATCAAACCTTTCTCCTCAATATTTTGTGCAGGGCAACAACAACAACAATGCTCCATAAAACAAAATATGCAAGCCAGACGTGACTAAATATAATATATATATATATACATTATCTAATATATATATATATATATACTGCTTCAAAGCCAAGATGATTCAAGCATGAACGACAATATAACTTAATATAAGCACACTTTTCCAAAGTAATTCTACATAACTAATCGCTTGTTCACCTTCATCAGTCTACATAAAAAACCTCCACCTCATCTACCTATTAATTTGCCAATGGGCAAAAACCTCGCATGGTGCTCCTGTAGGCCAGGGGCCAAACAAAAATATTTTTTTCACAAAATCTCGATTCTGTGAGTTTAAGTGTCTTTACTTGGACCCTGTAACAAACTCTAGCCTTTGGGTGCACACACAGGATCACAACAATAAATGTTTGACCATTTACAGTAACCTAGCCTCCATATTGCTAATTTGGAGACAGTAACACCATATTTCAGTGTAATCACACAGTCTCCGATCTGGGTTGTTTTTTTATCCTGATACAGTCCAATCTGCTCTAACGACCACCTGCCTAAGACAAACCATCTACACAAACAGCCACTTCTCAAGTCTTTCCATACATTTTTTATACATTTTAAAAGTTTCTAATCACACTGTCCAATGCGCTATCGGTACCTTAGAATTACAAAGTTCCACCTGACATTTTTGGCCGTTTTGAGTTACTAAAAACCATGAGGTCATATATAACAAACGGGTCTATCTGCTCTATCAAAATCTAAAGATTGTTCGGAGTCGCTATTGAGATAGAAGTGCATTGGACAAAGCTTGACATGTTGTTAAACTCAAAACTTTTTTTTACGTCAAATTTCTCAAAACTAGAGGTGCTGAGCAGAGATACAACTTTGAATTCTGGGGTAGCAACTGGATGGCCATTTTGGACAACTTCGACTGTCCAACAGCCAAGATGATAGTTCATCGTGGCATAATTCTTTTAAAAATGAGAAACGCTCTCCAAAAATAAAATATCTGAATGAATACTAGCAGCAGGAAAGTCTTGACTACAATGAATTAAAAAAGTCAAAGTACAAAAAAATGAATCCCGACAATCTTCTCTGTACAACAATAAGTACACATTCAGGCCTCCAGCTGAATCTACTTGTGTGTCACCCATCCACGTACTCAGTCAGGTTCGCTTGCTTTTTGTTGGCTTGAGTAATGAGAAACACATCGATACGATAATGGTCAAAACTGGCTTGCAAGGATCAAAACATTTTTTTTTTAAACCTCAAAAATTGAGAGGGGAGTCAGAATGAAAGACGAGGGGCCCACGGCAAGTCATCAAGACTTTTTTCACTCTCTCATTTCCTCCTGTTATCTATTCATCTTCAAAAGAGGGGGGGGGGGGGGATTAACCTTACATATGCTGTGAGCACAGAACTAGACGGACAGGGTCATGAGTCATAATACAAGCAAAGATGACGAGCATTCATCTACGCGAGTCGTTCAGACAGAAAAACGCTATCCATAGTTTATCTACACTACACTTACAACCTTGGTCCAAGGCACTCGAAAAAACGAAATTTTTATTGACAGGTATGTATAAAAAAAAACTTTGTTATATTATACTCGTTATGTTTAAACACGGTGATTGCAAAAAAATGTCTGTCTTAATTTCCTGAAATAAATTCTCCATAAATACATCGATCTCAATGTAAATTCACAGTTTATATAGAACTAGAACAACTTTGCGCATAAAAAAAAGTATGCAAATTTCACTTCAATGTACTTTTTGACGATGTATCTATGGACAATTGAACAATTGCAGCACTAACCCTGAATTCTAAACACAGGGGGCTCAATAATCATTTTCTGAGATATGCCAAACATCCATGACTCAAAGGAATGTTGAGTGTGTTAAGTAGGACATTATCAAAGCCCATCCTGAAAAAAATGTCAGTGAGACAGTCAAGACATGAAAGAAGAGACCGGAAGCGCAAGTCTGTTTGAAGGATATCACTACATGGTCTCAGTCTCCGTCATGAACATCATATCCCAACATCCAAGAGGGTAGATCACCATGTACAACTATTTTATTTTTAAATATAGTTGCTGAACAGGAATTTGCACTATACAAAATAATCCTATGCATATGTTGTTATTATCATTATTATTATTATTACATTTGTATCGTACAGCAGTAAAAGAAAAACTAAGCCATATAAAGACACAGCATCACAGGTCAACATCCATGTGCTAGTGGTTCCCTCAGCAGTTTGAAAGAGACCCATGCGAGGTGAATGAAATATGGCTCTCACATGAATCTCACTCTTATCTAGATGGGCGAATCAATTTTGAGAATTTTGTTTTAAAACTCTGTCCACAGAGTTAGATTTCAAAACACCAAATTTCTCATTTACATAGATATATATGTATGTACAAATACTTCTTTTACCTGGATTTTAGTGGCAGAAATTTGTTTGCGATCACCCTGTATCAAAAAATGATTTAAACCATGGTCTTCTTTTCCTGTAAAAATTCTTTTCACCGTCACCACCCCAACAGATTTCTACAGTGCCCATTGCCTTTGTTGAAGTGAAACCAGTTTCTGTGCATTACAGTCAGTTTTCTATGCATTACAGTCAGTTTTCTATGCATTACAGTCAGTTTTCTATGCATTACAGTCAGTGTACACTCTATCTAGATGGGGGGAAATATTTTACTAGCTCGTTCAAGGATGACAATCATCACCTTATCTCACAGAGGATGCACAACGTGTGAAGACCCAACCTTTTCGGACACTTAACAAAAGTCAATTACCTTCCTTACCCATGGATATTTTTCAATTCATACAATGCAAGATTCAAAGTCAGTTTCCAGGTGATGCATGATGGTTCAAAATGTGCCACGCCATTGCTGTTCAGACACAGATCTATATGGTTCCGTGATATCCTTTAAGAGTTTGAAAAAAAAAAGCACTGCAACAAAATTCCACCTGTTAGCTAGGCAGAACATGTTGGTTGGATGGGCCATCGCTGGATAAACCAGTTGTCAGTCGGAGGAACTATGGAAACAGATGTCAGCTAATGTCTCCAAACCAGCGTAGGTCTGACCGGGAGCTTTTTCCTTGCCGTCCACAATACCCTTGTCGGAGGACGTTTGCAACTGCTGCTGCTGAGGATGATGCTGCTGCTGCTGTTGATGAGGGTGATGGTGATGGTGGTGATGTTGGTGGTGGTGGTGGTGCTGTTTGCTGTGGGGAAGCTGCGAGCCGGCGTACGGATCGTCCATGGTGGGGGCCGACCTGCTGTCACCGCTGGCGTCCCTCGGGAGGTTCTGCAGAGAGGAGGAGGAGGAGCTCGCTCTGTCCATCCCGGGGAAGGCAGGCGGCCCAGTGGTGGCCCCGCCCCCTAGAGCGTTCTGCTGCATCACGGGGATGAGGTGTGTCGCTGACGACGACGATAATCCGTCCTTTATGGGCACCAAGGGAGTGAACTTGGCCTGGCTCTCGCTACCCGCGGGGTTCGCCACAGAGATGCGAGCCGCTGCCCCCATCGACAGCGGCCCGACCGCTGCGGCCATCATGCTGTTCAGGCTTAGGCCAGCAGCCGCTGCAAGACCAGACGTGGAGGCGGAACTGCTGACCTTCTGCATCAGGGCCTCCGAGTCGATGAGGACCATACTGCTGTGTTTGACCAGAGGTTTGACCTCCGGACTCTCACAACCCATCGAGATAGAAGCCCCACCCGAGAGCAGGTCGCTGTGCTTTTTCAAAGCATCTTTCTGCTCGTGTGGAGACTTTCCATGGTGACCACCGCCGCCACTGCTGCCCCCTCCTCCATCATGACCTTGAGAGACGGAGGAATCTGTCGAGGGCGGGAGTGGAGAGGAAGAAGAGTCCTGGTGCGGGGGGTAGCCGTCGGATCGCTTTCGCGATGCTGCGTCGACCGAGGCTTGAGGAGATTGCTGCTGGTCTAGGCGAGACCCGGGGTGAAGGTGACCCGGGTAGCGGAACGGTGATGACTCCATCTCAAAAGCGACGTCCGGAGCCGGGCTTTTCAGATTGAGCGGTTCGGTGTGGTGCCTGGAGGCGGGCGGGCCGTGGTGCCGACTGTTGGCCACGTGGGATGCGGTGGAGGAGGCCGAGGAAACCATCCGTGGGTCGAACCCGTGAGAGAAGCCCGTACTGTGCGGCATGGGGAAAGCCACCTGCTTCTTCTCCAGCCAGTGGCTAGTTCCTTCTGCCTCCCGCAGCATCTCGTTGCCCCGGTAACGGTCTCTCGGAGACATGCGGTGGCCCTGCTGATGCTGAGTCAGCTCAAGTGGGGCGATGTACGTCCCTGGATGGCCGCTGAACACCAGGGCTCTATCAGGTGGCCCCATGGCAGCCCCCGAAGAGTAGAGGCCGTAAAAATTCCTGTCCAGTAAGCCACTAAAGTGACCGCTAGAGTTGGCCATCCCAAATTCCTCCTCGTTTCCCTCCTCACCCCCTCCGGCCTCTCCAATCCCTGCACGAGCTCCCATAAGGCCTGCAGCCCGAGGCCCGTAAGCGTACGCTGAGCTCAGGTGTCTGGACGGGTCGAGCGCCATGTCAAGGTCGTTGCTGTGGCTGTTGTCGAAGTTGGAGTCGTCCTGGTGTCCAAGAAGGTCCTGTGATGATGGCGACGATGCTGGGGGAAACAGCGGGATCTGCGAGAGGCCCTTGTCGAACAAGCCGAGCTTATCCACCACACCAAACTTGGAGTCCTCCAGCTGCCCGCTCCCAGACTTGGCCGTCGCTGTGGCCTTCGAGCCACGGCCCCGACGCACCTTCTTGTAGCTGGCCCCGCCCAGCCGGTTCCTCCCGTCTGAGGGCGTGACCAAGTTGAAGTTCTCCGCCACGTCCTTGTGCCGGTTCATGTGCGCCTTGAGCGAGTTGGAGTGCCGGAACTGCTGGCAGCACACGGGGCACGAGTACGGGTAGATGTTCTCGTGGATGCGCATGTGCCGCCGCAGGTTGCGGTGGTCGCTGAATGAGTTGCCGCACTCCTTGCACTGGTAGGGCTTCTCGCCCAGGTGGATGCTGCGCCGGTGAGACTTCATGCTCTGCTGGTGGTTGAAGCTCTGCCCGCACAGGTCACATAGGTACTGCTGTAGTTGGTAGCAGGCTCTCTGGTGGCTGGTCAGGCCCGCATACTGCGAGAAGGACATGCCGCACTTGTCACAGGAGAAGGCCTTCACCTCGTCGTGGATCATCTTGTGGCGGACGACAAAGTCAAACTTCCACGAGCTGTAGTTGCAGTTGGGGTGGTCGCAGTGGAACGGCTTCTTCTCCTGGTGGGCGTCCAGGGCGTGCCGCCTCAGGGCCTTCTCCGTCTTGGCCACCACGTCGCAGTGCCGGCACTTGAGGTGGGCGTTGCCGATGTGTGTCTGCCGAATATGCCGCGTCAGGTTCTGCTTGCGATAGAACACGCTGCCACATTCCCCGCAGGTGTGCGTCGGGTGGTTGTTCACGTGCTCGTTGTAGTCCGACAGGTCGTAGAACTTGAGGAAGCACTTCTCACAACGCAGGTGGTCCACGCGGCCCAGGATAAAGTCCAACTCCGTCTCCAAACCCTGAGACAGCACTTTCGGATCATCCTGTTCCTAAAAGAAAAAAACAACACAAAAAGCAAAAAAAATAAAAATCAAACTCTTTACAAATTGTTTGAACACAAACACGTACTGCACTGCTCTCTGCAAACTTTAGTTCTGGTAAAGAGTTTAACGACACATGCATCACAATATTGCAATACAATTAGTTGGTATAAATGCTGTAGATTAGTAGAGGAGTCACAAGAGAGAAACACACAAAGTAAAGAAAGAGGAGAGACCCAAAGGATGATAGATGTTTGATAGGAAAGAAGAAGTAAACCACACCTGAGCATCCGCCAACCACCCACAATCCAGTGTAAAATTATGGCGAGTCAGTTTCAAGAAAACTAGCCGTCACCCACAATAAAAGGTGTGGGAAATTTTTCACACCATGTCAAACCAATGTTTACCTTACTCCTGGCTTTGACCTAATAAATGTTTTTCTAAGGGTTACGTGGCCTTGTGTGATTACAAAGGCTCTGTAAACAGAAGATTGTAAAGCTAGACAACAGCACATGATGTAGATTGTCCGGGGGTAATAATGTTTTTTCCCCCGATAGGCCATGAGGGTGGGGATGGGTTGGGGCAGCCAAAGGCCACATCATTTTTTTAAAATTGGAATGTGGGGAGTTGCAATTGTATTCTCATAAAACTACTAACACAAAATTATAAATACCACTGAAAAGATGCAGCTAAAGTGGTTCAGCCTTGTCACATGGTCATCTGGACTGGCCAAGACTATCCTGCAAGGGAACAGAACAAGAAGAGGGAAACGAAGAGGCAGACAGAGGAAACAATAGGTTGGAAGACAAAATAAAGAACGGGTGGGCCATGCCTGGAACATCTTACGACAGAACTGAGAAAGCGGAAAACCGCGAGGAGTGGAAGAAGCTGGTTTGCAAAATCTGCAGTGAGTGGTGTACCAACAGTCGGCCGGACTACAGTATAGGTGAAGGTGAAGATGAAGGAGAAAAGTATGAACGAAATACAAACACAAAGGCAATCTGGGCTTACCCCAACATCCTCTGTTGTTACTTCTTCTGTCTCCACTTGCTTTTCTGGTTTCGTCTTCTTCACTTGCTGTCTCGGGCTCTTCCTTCTACCGGACGCCGATCGGTCCGAACCAGATTTCGTCTGCTTTCGCTTTTTAGCCCCAGACAGTTTCCCCTGAGATTTTTTTGTGAGTGTGTCCACCTTCACTTTGACCGGGCGCCCTCTCTTGCGTCTCCGAGCAGAAGACGAGGTTTTGGCAGTGGATGGAGAAGCTGTAGTTGAGGTCTCCACCGGCTCAGTGCTTTCTGCTTCAGCACCATCTGGTTTAGCCGCAGACGACCAAGAGGTGTCAAGAGGCGCCGAGGAATCCTCAACCTCTTCTTTCACTTCAGACTTCACTATCATGTCTGACCCCAACTGCACAGGGGTAGAGTCTGAGGCCTCCACAGCAATGACCTCTGTTTCTTCCCCAGAATTATTTTCGTCCTTAGAATGAGCATGATCTTTCGAATCGTCTGAATTTGATTTGCTTTTGCGTCTCTGGTTGGTCTGAGCTGATTTTTTCGCCGACACACCTTTCGACCTCCCTCTTCCTTTTTTCTCTTCAGAAGTAACAATCGTTGGTTTTTTGTTTTTGCCATCGAGAAATTGTTTAGTGACTGCGGCAAGTTCAGAAATCTCCAGCCACTCCAGAGCAGACAGGACCTCAGAGAGGTATTTCTTGGAAATGCGGAAAACACCGGTGTAGAGAGCAGAAACCACTATCTCCACGGCTTCATAACGGAAATTTACATCCACTGTGCGACAGTTACCAACTTTTGACTGCTTCTCAGCTTCAGTCGGCTCCGAACTGGTTTCTGACACAATTGAAGCTATTTTGGGGCTGAATGCTGCTAAGACGCATCCATGTACAGAAACGCTTGTGTCCCCCGTGCGAAGAGCCAGGTCACAAAATTGTCGTTGCTGTCGCTGTCGGTGAAGGTTGTTGCGGAGTTTCTGGTCGTGACCTTGAAGAGTGTGGGTGAACACAGCGTCCTCCTCTGCTCCATCAGTGCCCATGACGCTGGAGACAAAATAAGAAGAGAAAAAGTTAACGCAACATCAGTAAATAAGTGACATCCGTCAAACAAAGACTGCGGACATCTTTGGTTCCTTTATCACAAGACATAAACAGGTTATTTTGAAGCCGGTCCCCATGGAAAGCTGTGCCATTTGGAGACACAGCAAATGTAACTGGTAAAAACAGCCTGTTATGTAAGGGAAGAGCAGGATAAACATAGTCTGGCAGCAAACACATGGTGAAACTCTGACCAGATTATGATGGAGACTATAAGCTATAAGCAGACAGACTCTGGGATGGATCCTGAAGAGGCGGGGAGAGCAGAGATGGACATGTTCCCACTGCAGTGACCCCAACACAGTGGACAAGTAAGACAAGCAAGTAAGACATGGTGAAACTGACGGGATGCGGAAGTCTTTTTGTTATAATTATAAAGTCGAAATGGACTACCACCCATTTGCCCATTATTATTTATGGTTATTTGTTATATGATATTAGTTCATGTTCACTGTACGTTATGTGGTGTACCCCATACTATTTCATGTTATGTCGAACCTGTATCATTCATGGTCCCTGTTAATCCGTGTTCACAGATGAAATCATCATCTACCATTTATAATAAATGAACTACACTGAGAAGTCTTTCTTCACTTATGCAAAGTCTCATTATAATGTTTTAAAAAGTTTGCAAAGAGGGAAATCTGAAGTTGCCGTTTGTACAGAGGCAAATGTCTTATTTTACAGGTGGCTGACCATTGAGACAAGTTCGACTGTTCACATGTCATGTGTTCAAAATACAAAGAAATGAGATATTATAAACTTTTGAGACTAAAATTTTTACAAATTAAGGGATAAGTAAATTACAAAAAAGTCCTTTTTCTCTTTCTTTCACCTTGTAATATCTAAATTTTTCCATTCATAAAAGAGCCCTCAAACCTGTTTAGCTGTAGAGACCATTTTAGTTACTGAAAACGTCTTAACACTTGTTCCTTAGTCTTGCTTTGATAGAGATGCAATTTTTCATAAATAAAACAAAACAAAACAATCTAACTTGAACAAGAGTCAAGATACTTGTGATTGAAGCAGATATGGGTTGCCTGGTAGCAGATGTAAAGTAAGCAAAGAAAATGCTCATCATTAAAAGTGATTTCCAAAAGTTGAGTGAACCTGGAAGCTGCAAATTTACATTTTTTTAATGTTTTCAATCAAGTTAAATCAGTTTCAGTAAAATCCATTCACAAATTTGTTTTTAAATTGACATAAATAAAAGGTGTTGACCCCCCCCCCCCCCCCCAAAAAAAAAGTGACAAATATTATTGTCTGAATGCCAGTTTCTTTGATTTCATTATTTTGGAAAGAACCTGATTTCACTGCTATTTAGTTTTAGTAAAAGTTTTACAGCAGCACTTGCAACACAATTAGGTCATATTATAAGTGCTGAAGATTAGAGGTGTTACAAGAGTAAAAAAACAAACAAAAAAGGAGTCGTGATCAGGGTGATAGATGTTTGATAGAAGAAAGAAGGAGCAAACCGCACCATAGTACAACTATTGCCAACCACCAGCTTCACCACCACAGTACAATGCTAAACATATAGCGCCCATCAAACAACATGTGATGTCATACAAGTTTTCTGGAGTAGGAAAATTGTTAATTTCTGAGCTGAACTTTAAAAAAGAAGCTGGGCTCAATGCTACGGGGAATGTCACAAACTGTTCAGCAATGACCGATGTCTCCTTCCCCTTTGCTGGTTTTGCCTTGCCAGACTGACTTGCACTATACCTAATGCCTTCTTAACTCCTGTCCTGCATCTGTGCCAAGATAGATGCGAGTCTTATCAGGTTAACTTCTTACGTCGGACGGGGAGCGGTCCGCCGGGGTCACTCAGCGTGTACTGTTAGTGTACAGCGAGCTGCACTGGAAACGTATGTGATTTCGCCGGGCATACCGTGGGTTAGGGTTAGGGTTAGGGTTAATCGATAATGAAAATAACACTTTATCTTTTATAGCTTTCTATTTATAAAAAAAAAGTGTTATGAAGACATGAATGACCCCCTCTCATAAGCTGAAGACATTACGAGTAGTTTCGCCTATCTATTCGAATAACCTTTTTAGATGCTCTTGTTGTTGACGAATGATCTGAGGTTCGAAACGGAATAATAAAGGTTAATTTCAGAATGTTTTTTGCTCTCAAATTGTTCTTTTGACCAGCACAAATGCTATTCAAAATTTTCAAATAAGCTTATTTTAATCAGGTAATATTATTTTATATAAAATAAAGCTCATTTGAAAGATTTCGTGGGCACAGAAAAATGAAGTCTTGTTTTCTGGTTATCCTTTCGAGCTCCTCATTTCTAAGTGGATCGATTTGTTATAATTCTATTGGACGAACATCTGGAGCTACCAACTTAATGTGTTTTGAATGAGACGTAGGCATCGGTGACGAACTCTCTTTTGTTTACGAGGCAGCCGTATATTGGATACCGATTTGAAATGAGACTTGGCAAATCCTGTGACATCTACTTACCTAGAATTAAAATTGACGTAACATCTATATTTTGGAGTTTTAGGAGCCATGTTTACTCATTCACATAGAGTTATTGGCAAGAGGGCTAAGATGGCTAGATTTTTTTAACATTTTATTTGCGAATTATCAAAAATGTGAATGAGAAAACACGGCTCCTATGGATGTTACAGTTTACAGGGGTGCAGACGTAGCTTTGGACCATCATCTGCTCATATCAACAATCCGACTAACTAAATCAAAGACAGAGGATTGTCAATCATAGGTGCCGGCACAACGAGGAATTTCTGAGAGAGCCATCGTTAAGAGAGGAGTTTAATGTAGCAGTTAAGAACAGGTTCTAAGTGCCGGAAACACTAGGTGAGGATAGCAGCGTGGACGAAACATGGGAGCCAACAAAAGAAGGCTGGAACACTATGTGTCAAGAGGTACTGGGGAAACGTGAGCACAAGCCATGGATATCTGCCACCACTCTTGAGGAAGTTTGAGTGCAGGAAAAAGAAAAAGGATCAGGTAAAAAGGAGCAAGAGAAGAGCAGTCAAAGCAAAGGCCCAAGAAGAATACACCAAAGCAATGAAGGATGTAAAAGTCAACAAACGGAAAAATAAAAGAAACCATGTAGATGACCTAGCGTGCGAGGCAGAGGAAGCAGCAGGGGCAGGAAATATGAGAGGACGGTATGAAACCACCAAGAAACTTGAAGGCAGATACAGGAACGCAGATGTGCCAGTGAAGGATAAAGAGGGAAAGCTTCTCACAAATCCAGACGAACAGAAACAACGCTGGAAAGGGCATTTCAATGAGCTACTGAACAGACCAAGGCCAGAAAAAGTTTGACATTCCACCAGCAAAGATTGATCTGGGGGTGAGTGAAGAAAAGCCTAGTTTAGAGGAGATCAAGAAGGCGATAAGACACCAGAAAGCAGGCAAGGCAGCCGGCCCAGACGGAATTCCCCCAGAAGTTCTCAAGGCGGATATCGACACTGCGGCAGGGATTCTTCATGGAATTATTGGCAAGATATGGGACTGCGAAAAAATTTTCATAGGATTAAACTACCCAAGAAAAGAGACCTGCATGAGTGTAAAAACTACAGAGGAATAATGCTCCTGTCCATTCCTGGGAAGATTTTCAGTCGTACCATACTGGAAAGACTGAAGGAAGCTGTGGATGAAAAAATACGAGAGGAACAGGTACTATTTCGTAAAAAGAGATAATGTACAGATCAGACTGCAACTTTGAGGATAATAGTGGAGCAGTCCACAGAGTGGAACTCTTCCCTGTACGTTAACTTTGTTTGCTACGAGAAAACTTTTGACAGTCTAGATAGGGACTCAATATGGAAGCTCATGCGCCACTACGGAATACCTGACAAGATTGTGAGATTGATCAAGAAGATGTATGAGGGAAGGAGCTGCAGTGTCTTACTTGGAGGCCTTCGTTTAAAGTGAAAACAGGAGTGAGACAGGAATGGCTGCTACGGCCTTTTCTATTTTTATTAGCAGAGGATTGGATAATGAGAGAGACAGCATCGGGACAATGCGGTGGCATACAGTGGACCTTTTCCAGTCAGCAGGAAGACTTGGACTTTGCCGATGACTTGGCACTTCTTTCTCACAGTCGAGCCCAGATGTAACAAAAGACAGATCGCCTCAGGACCTTCTCCAGAAGTGTTGGACTCCATATTCACATGCATAAAACGAAAATCCTTCGAATGAATGCAGCCGACGTTCCTATCACACTGCAATGGGCACCATTAGTGGATGTTGAATCCTTTACCTACCTGGGAAGTGTTATCTTTCAACAAGGCGGGGGGAACAGATGAAGACATCAAAGTCAGAATCCAAAAGGCAAGACCAGCATTCATCATCCTCAGGAAGATATGGATGTTTAAGGAACTGGGATTGAACACAAAGCAGAGGATCTTCAAAACAAACGTGGACATGGAGGCTCACAGCATCAGCAGCAAGGAAACTGCAGGGCTTCATAAATGGATGCCTACAAAGGATAGTGGTACAATCGAGTCACAAATGCTCAACTGTGGGCAAGAACAAGCCAAAGGCCAGTAAAAGAAGACATACAGGTGAAGAAATGGAAATGGATTGGACACATCCTGAGGAGACACCCGACAAGCATCATCAGGCAGGCTTTGACGTGGAATCTCGACTGTGGGGTGGGACAGCCCTAGGCCTATCCCATGACAGGACTGTAATAGTGCGGTAGAGATTCTTGCCTCGATTCTCGGAGTCTAGGCTAGGAACAAGGCTAAAAAAAGGAGACAGGAGGCATCGACCCTGGGCGGACTCGAAGCTGTGAGTCTGTGAACAAGATCGATTCTTTGAGTCCTCATTTGGACTCGAAAGAATCAGTCCCAGAGTCGATCTTGCCCTGGCCTAGTTATTAGTACAATTGTACCAATAACCCCCCCCCCCCCCCATTTTTATAGGTCAGGGGGGCAAGCACCCCCTGAAACACACCTACTGGGCCCTACACTTGACTCTTGGAGCCCAAACCGGCGAATAACAATGAATCCAATATAAATAGTTGGGGGTAAGAACTGTGGGAACTGAGCTTTTGCCAAAAGGTGGGGGTGTTTGCATGAGGACTTTTTAAATCAACCACTACTCATGGAAAAATATGTTTTCTTCTGAAAACTTTATGCATATTGCAGGGAAATAAGTTGGTCAAGCTGCATGAGCAAGTAGATTGATGTGTGCATCTTATATCTCTTCATAGAAAGATAATAATACTGAAAATAGGGCATTTTTTACGCACACGTAATTGTATGTTAAATACAGAATATTGTTAATCTTAAACTATCAAACAGTAGTGCATTCAAACATTGAAAATAATTAGTATACACCATCATAACAGCGTGTGTCCATTAAAAGGGTTTTATTTTTTTATATTAATGATGTTATTGCTGAGTAAAATTTATAAGTTCGTTCATATAGTATCTTTGTAGACAACCAAATCAATTTAGTTTTGTTTTTTAACATCATTTTTTAACTTTGTTTTGGTCAATTTGATCGTCCACACCGATAGACAGTTTTCAGAAAGAGACAGAGAAAGAGAGAGGGGAGGAGTAGATCTTGCAAGAACTTACGGGCAAAACAAAATGGCGACCCGCGTAGTTCGGCTCGATTCGAAAAGTGAAACAGCCATAGCATCTTTGAAGACGATCAAATTAGCTTACTTTTGTGCTTTAACGTAATTTTTTCTTGGCTTTTAAAAAAAATTATCAATTTGATCATCCACACCAATAGACAGTATTCCAAAATGAGGAAAAACAGGTCTTGTTTCACACCGGGTGAGAATAGCCTACGCTGGCAAGTCTCACCCGGGGTGAGAGGTAGATCGTATTTTTATTCTCACCCCGGTTGAGAATAGCCACTTCCTTCACCTATAGTCTTTTCGAACCTCAGGTCATTCATAACAACAAGAGCATCTAGAAAGGTTATAATTCGAATGGGCGTACTACTCACTCGTAATGTCTTACAAGCTTGTGTGAGGATTCATTGTTTATAACACTTTATACAAAGAAAGCTAAGAAAGATAGAGTGTTATTTTCATCATCGATTTACACACTACTACGGTATTCATGGCGAAGAAACACGTTTCCCGGCGCGCGCGCGCTGTACACCAACAGTACACACTGAGTGACCCCGGCGGCCTGCCCGGAACGTCCGACGTAATCGGTTGCTGATAAGATTCGCATCTATGCACAGACACAGGATAAGAGTTAACTTTAACGAACGAAACTACAAAATCACCAAGTTTGATGGGCTATGTAATCTCTCTATATCGGCACGCGCATCAAAAAGTAATCATTTAGAGTTAGAGTCTTAACATTTTAGTTTAGAACCAGAGTAATCATCAGTGGGGTCAAAACAAGCTAGATCAAGACCTATCCCCAAACTGGACCGCAATTGAACAGGACGGGAGTGCCCTCAGTCCAGTCGGCTGTAGTAGCAACAGGATGGATGATTGTTTGCAGCAATTTTATGATTTAAAAATTTTAATACACATTGAATGTCGAATCAATCAGGTAGATATCTAGAATCTAGTGGCTGTGGCGGGACAGACACACACCACACCGACACCGCGTTGTTGCACTGCTTGCGTCTACAAAACTGAGGGGAACCATACCTTATCTTGCAAAGGCCGACAGATAAGTTTTCAAAAACGCTATTATGTGTTCAATTATACTTCGTTCCAGTTGGAGCAATAGCTTGCATTTAGTCTTCGTCCGTGTCAATCCAGACAGGGGCGACGATAAGAGAATGAGAAGCCATTTTTCTGGTATTGCGGGTCAGTGGCCCTGTTGTGACAAGGCAAAAAAGGTCAAGGTCTTTTTAGTACTTTCATAGTTACCCCCCTGGATCGACTGTCATCGAAATTATCGTAAATCAACGAAAAATCCTCTTCTTGATAATAAATTTTTAATCATAGGCCTTATAAAAATATTTTGGGGGGCATCTAACTTTCCAGATCTAGATCTAGAAATCTAGATCTAAAATCTAGATCTAGATCTAATACATGAACTAAAATGATAAATCTTCGCTTTTCACAGTAACGTTACCCTCAGCTTACAAACTTTAGGCTAGGCTAACCAAAATTTTTTTTAAAAATTATAATAATAATATAGATATCTAGGCCTAATAGATCTAGAATCTAGATTCTAGACAACGTCTGTAGTGCATGCAGTCAAGAATTGTAGCTCTATTAAAGACTTGTCCACAATAATTCGATCCTCGGCTAGCGGCTCTCTTTAACTTGAGTGAATCAAGATATCACCAATACTTTGCACAGTTTGTATCAATTTGTCTTTAACTTAATCATATTATAATATTTTCCCACAACAATGGGACGTATGATTCAAAACTTTTCTTGATAAATTATTTATATAAAATAGGCCTACTATAAATTCCGTCACGCGAAGAATGAGATTGTTCACAGCACTAATTCATGACCTGAATTAATTAACATGTTGCATAGTCGCATGATGGTTGGCCTATTATATGTCATAGCTTACCAAAGACACTTTTTAGAGGCAAAACTTGTTACAAGAAATTAATCTTATAGGCCTGAAGGCTCTTTACGCAAAAAGTTATCAAACATGCGTTAAATAAGCTTAATATTGGGATTAGAAACATTAAATAATAACTACTTTTAAAAGCTTTTGTCCCAGCTGTAGCTAGCTAACGACCAGGGGCGGCTCGCCCAAAATTTTTAGCGCACAACACCCACAAAGTGACATTAGAACCTTTACTTTACAATCGACCATCCAATCAGTTTTCCGCACAAGTTCCTCGCCAGAACCTATTCGTGCTTTACAACATTATCTACAACAACTCTACAACATCTACTGTACCATATCAAGTTCTTGAGCTTCACCCAAGTAAAAAATAGTATGTTCAGTGGTGTAATCTATCTCGGAAAATGCTCTATGGGACGACCCAAACAACGATGACGTTTTGATCGAGTTTCTCAGTCCATGAATATTAATAAGGCGGCACAATCTCAATGTGCACCAGCCGAACAAAGCCCATATAGAGGCAGTCTAAAAATAACGCGATCTCAGACCAGTTCACGATAGCCTACACAATTCAATGTCCGTATAATGATAGCTTTGGAGCAATCCACCAGAGTGCTCCCAGCGATGTGCGATTGGTCCATTCTCTTGCCATTTATATTTCTAGCCCCACCTCTGTAACCCTGACGCAATTAGGTCATTGTCAGGGGCGGCTCGTGGGTCTAAAAAGTGGGCGTGCACAATTAGGTTAAAGTGGGTTGAAGATAGTCAAGGGCAAGTAAATTAGATGTTTTCTTCATCCTGCCTGTTTTGAGAAAATATTTGAAGAAGAAGTTTTCCTTCCGTTCTTTTGCTGGAGCAAAAGCGTCCATTATTCTGTTGACAAAGTTGGGCATGCTGTCAATGATGTCCTTGTGAATCGACTTTAAACGTCAGTGCAATTTCTGGTATTTTGCATACTTCCCTAAATGTTGTCTCGAATTTGTTGTCCTTCAGAGTTGATAAAGGCCCTGGATTATACGACACTGAGCAGATTTACATATTTCATTGCAATGTAATACTAATTCTGTTTGTAATTTGATTTTAAACAAAACAGTAATGTTTCTGTAAACGATCCAAACAGAACTGTTGGAAACGACTTTTGATAGTCCGGGAATTTGGAGGAATCGCAGATTGAGAGTGCGTTGATTTTATTTTGCATCAAGAAACTGTCATAATTTGAGTAACTACTATGTCACAGGCCTGCTTTGCAGCAATTTCGTTGGTGTTGTAATGTCTGCGTCTCTTGGAAGCGTGTTTCTCTGTGGTCTGTCTTGTTGATGGAACACGCATATTGTTTCTAATTCTATCGACAGCTACTTTAAACGTGTCTAGAAGTTGTTAGGCTGCTATGGGCGTTGTACTTCTGTGTTAGAGGATCCCATAAACAGCGTCAACGCGCGTGTACACTTTGTTGAAAAAGTGCAAAAAGAAGAGAAAATGTTTCGCTCTTTAATACATTCAGGATACCATTATGGATGGAATTATCGTCCCAGTATTCAGACTGAATTTCTTCTAGACAGAGCTGGGTCTCTCCTTTCCAAATGAAGACTGCACTAATTAGTCGAGACTGTAAATTCCACCTTGTTTCAGACGGCCATAGAATATTCCGGTGACAAACGCAGATGCATTTTGTAGAGTGGGCAAAAAATGTCGAAGAGTCTGCATAGCGTTAGCGAAAAATACCTCTGTTTCTCGACAAATTACCCTTTTCATGACCGAGAAGGGCGAATTCGTGAGTTTCACAGAACAAAATACACTAGATAACCTTATACGGGGTGCCCACTACGGCTGGATCGGGCCAATCGTCCGATTCGATGGCCTGAAACTGAAAACAAACACGTTTGTTTTGGAGGCGATCGAGTCGGGCGATCCATAGTGGGCACCCCGTATTACACAATACGTGCCTGTTCTTTCTCACCAGTTAGTTATAGTGAGACGTTGCAATGCGATGACCTACGACTAGCTGCTATGTCTACTTGTCCGAAAGTATGATACTTAACGGCCTTTTTTACGTGCGCTCTTGATGACTTTTGACTTTAATGTGCTGTTTCACATGGACAAGATCAGTAAAATCTGTCTTAGACTTCTTGGGGTCCTCGGTTTCAAAAAGCAGACCGGAGAAACAGTAGGCCCAATCTAGGTCTACAATGAGTATAATTTGCTAACCCTGACTGTAAGCCACTCCACTTTTTATTCATTGTATTATTTTGATATTTTTGGGTTGGCGAGGACTTAATGCATTCACTCTTTTCTTGTTACTTCGTTTGGTGAACTGAATTTATTTGCAATCAACTTCATTCATCCTGCATTGGAATACACACTCGAGTAGTAAAACGTTCACCACTACACCATTCCAACTTTTAACACAATGACCAGGCGCGGTTCGTCCATAGAGCACGGTGCAGTGCCGCCCAAAATGTTTTATTACGTAAAAAACCTACATTAATAAAATAAAAGACGCCAGAAACAAACACTAACCAAATATCATAACAAAACACGTTTCTCACTGGCGCCATGACTGTCATTTCTGTGTCTGTAGCGCCGTAAAGCATCTACTATGCCATGCCAAAGTTCATACGCTGTATAGTAGGATATTCAACAGTGTAACCTGACCTATAAATCGCTATTTGGGATTACCCAAGCGATGACGACACTCATAGAGAGTTTGGCGGTACATTTAATAAGACGGCACATCTCAAATGTGCTCCTGCAGAATAGTGCCAAAATATACCCCACAGTAGGCAATCTAAAAATAAACTCGACAGATTGTGCACTATTCTATGTCAAAATTATGTGAGCCCCGGAGCCAGACACCGTAAACACCGAGACAGTGCAATCCTTCTTCGGCCTTAGTGCATCGTCGTAGAATCGAGGTCAGCGACTGCGCGCGTTGCTCTGCGCATTAATTAGCTCACACAACACACGCAGTGTTACAATAACACGAGTTGTGGGGTGACCAGTTGGCCCCATTTTAATATTTTTTCTAAATTCATGAAGATACGCTTTTAAATCTTGTCTCAATTGTTGTGGAAAAAATATGAATACGTTTAAGATAAATTGATACAAACTACTGCGCAAAGTTGAGGTTAAATTGATTTACCCGTTAATGAGGTGTTTGAGGACCGGTTGCGCCACAAAATAAATGAATATTTTTGACAGCATTGTCATGTAAAGAACATCGTGCAGTCTGACGTTAATAAATACATTGACTCACGGTCCACGGTGTTGCATTTGCAAGAATCACTCTTGTTTTCAGATACGTCTGGCTCATGGAGCATTTTCAACTTTAGATTATGTCTAGATTTAGATCTACTGTGCGCTCTGTTCATCAAAGGTTTAAAACGCTTAAAAAAACAAAAACAACAGCTTCAAACAAACCAACAAATTCCACAAGTTTAAACCTGGCTTTTTCAAGCCACCGTGATGAAAATGTTCAAATTGTATCTGGCTGACGGACGAGAGTCAGGTGCCTTGCATGGAAAGTTGAGGAATCTTCCAATATCCCTGTACAGTCCTTGCAGACTACATCGTAAAGTTTCTTCAAAGTGTATCAACTTACATCAGAAATTTCATTTTTAAGAGCATTGCATCTTTAAAGTATTGCAAAATTTTACAACAATAACAATGTATCTGTGTTTCTAGGTCTACCGGAATTGCAACTATTGTTTGACTGAAATTCTTACTCGTTAGATTTCGATTTATCAAAAAACTATCCAATACATCCCTGCAACTGCTTGAAGGCGATGCGATCATAATTTTGTTGGCCATTATCTGTCTCTTCATACGAACATGTAACTGTTGTGGGGGGGGGTCTGGATTGTCAAGATATGTCCACCTTTTCTTTTCCTCTCTTGGAGAACAGATGTTTAAGTTCATCTATCACTGTAAGTAACCCCCCATTGCAGCTCACAATGTTGGCCACAAGACCTTACAAAGCAGCGATGTTGTGGATCCACTCACTGACTCATATTAATGCTTTTGCAACTTTCGTTTTGTCTACTGGGCCAAACTTCATGAATTATCTTTTAACCACAGAAGTGTCTGGTCTGATGCAAAAATTCATGGTGCTGTGATGTAGTAATTGTGACTGGGCTACGATATTCGACAGAGAATGACATAAGTGACCAAATGAAAACGTTGAAAAGATCATCAAAGTTATTACAGGAATCAAGCGATGTCAGACAAAGGATTAATTCAGAGATACATAAAGTGTCCCAATTTAATTGCTTTTGAAACACTGCCACTAAGCACGTGTACAGTGCACAGCCAAACAAACCCTTTGTCGTCCAAAACGTGACACACAGTTGGTTAACTTGGGTGCCACCCTGAATAAACTAAAGGCACTGTCTTTTTCATAGAAATTTTGAATAACTGCCCAGCTCGTAGTATCATTATGATGAGTAGGCCCACATAAATCGTGGTAGATCAACAAATTGTTTCTAATTCATAATTAAGTATGGAGGATCAAAGAGGACTGTGATTTTATCACCCTTGTCATGAAAAAAAGAGCTTTTCGGGGTAGAGACTTAGTTAATTAGTGTTCTAAAACCGTCTGATGGTATGGGCAGGCGCGGTTCGTCCATAGAGCACGGTCGTGCAGTGCCGCCCAACATTTTTTTAAATTGTTCTTTTACGTAAAACACCCACAATAATAAAATAAAAGACGCCAGAAATAAACACTAGTCAAATATTATATCAGAACAAGGTCCTTGCTGGCTCTGTAACTGTCATTTCTGTGTCTACAGTGCCGTAAAACATCTACATGTACTTTGCCATGCCAAAGCCTACGCGCTCTAACTAAACGTATTAGGAGATTCAACAGTGGTAACATGACCTATAAATCGCTCTTTGGGATAACTCAAGCGATGACGACAGTCGTTGCGAGTTTGGCGGTACATGAATATTAATAAGTCGGCACATCTCAGATGTGCTCCTGCCGAATAGTGCTGAAACATAGCCCACAGTAGGCAGTCTAAAAATAAACGCCATATACTGTACACTATTATTCTATGCCAAAATTATGTGAGCCCCGGAGCAACCCAGCAGAGTGCTCAAGAGAATTCTGATTGGTTCATTGTCTTGCCACTAGGCTATTTTAAGCGACTCTGTGACCGTGAACCTGAGGGAGGTGAATGTGACATACTCAAGTTACCGTCCTATGATTTGTGTCTTTGAATGGTTTTGTTGTGGAGTGGTGAAAGTTATTACTTGAGTGTTCAGTTCTAATGCAGGATGTTTAGCTAACAAACAGATTTAGCTCTAGAAATCAAAGCGACAAGTAAAACGAATGAAAATAAAAGCACGAGCTCCCCCCTCACCAACCTAAAGATCCTTAAACTATACACCATCCCATTTACTATGTCCTTGACTATCTTCAGCCTGTGCTAGCTTAATTAATTGTGCACGCCCACTTTTTAGCTCCACGAGCCGCCCCTGGCCTTGGTCATACGCAAGCCCTCACCTTCAAACCAACATATTTCAAGCTTTTAATGGCCTATAACAGTGGAACAACGAGCTGCACTACCTGCACCTGGTGCGCGCTGAAAAGGAAGCAGGTCAGCTGTTGACCGTCGGTTGACGCGCAGACATTCCCCCGGGAGTTTCGGGAGCTCGCACGCTTGTCACCCCATTGCTTTGTCATGGTATATATAATCATTGCCCGGTGCAATCCAGCGGAGTGCTCAAGTGAATTGTGATTGGTTCATTGTCTTGCCGCTATTTTAAGTGACTGTGACCGTGAACTTGAGGGAGGTGAACGTGACATACTTAAGTCATCGTCTTAAGAGCTAAGAGTTGTGCTTTTGAACGGTTTTGTAGTGGAGTGGTGAAAGGTATTTCTTGAGTGTTCAGTACGCTAAGGTTCTAATGCAGGATGAATGAAATTGACGTTTAGCTAACAAACAGATGTAGTTCTAGACGTCAAAGCCTCAAGTAAAAAGAATGAAAATAGAATCACAAGGTTCTCCCTCACCAACCCAAAGATCCTAAAATTATGCACCATCTCATTTACTATGCCGTTGACTATCTTCAACCTAAGATAGCTTAATTGTCTGTCCTCAGAGAAATTCGTGCGCGCAACCCGCAAGTTGCGTACGCAACTTTTGGCTTCAGCGCAACTTTTGCGCAACTTTTGCGCTTTTGCGCAACTTTTGCGCAACTTTTGCCATTTTTGTGAATTCGCGAATTTTAGGCAATTTTCTGCAAAAGTTGGGGGAAAAAAATAATTTCGGTAAAAATAACCGAAATTTTCTTCCACAACTAAAAATAAATAATAAATAACGACGTGAAGGGGTCAATTCGTACCTGAAATTAGATCTAGATTCTACCGCTTCCTTTGCACTACGGGGTGCCCAGTGCCAGTTGCGGATGAGATCAGGCTGGGATGATCGCCCGACTCGTTGCCTGAAAACAACGCGTTTCTTTTTGAGGCAATGAGTCGGGCGCGATCGATTTGTGCCACGATAGCCACTATGCGCCGTCAGTCTGTCGAGCAAACCGACCCGTCCCGACCTGACCAGGACCTCCCCAAAATAGTCCTGTTTGAACTGAATCATCTTCTACTTCTTCTTGATCTAGCTAAATCTAGACTCTAGATATCTATAACAGAGTAAACTCAATCGTAAACACGATCGTCTGATTACTTAGCTTGCTTGGTTCCGTAGCACCAGGTAGATAGATCTAATATAAACATTTGTGAAAGACTAAATCTTAGGCCAGGAGGGTAGATCTAGACATGGATCGATTCATCCAGAAAACCCTTAGGGGACGTTCAAATATAATCTTACGCCTGGAAAGGCCTAAAAGGGGGGGGGGGGGTGTCTTGACTCCTGTAAAAGAAAAGTGTAAGAAGGGGGGGGGGGGGGGGGGTCTTGAACCAATGTAATTTTCACTTTTGTAAGGTGAAAAAATAACAAGGAAAATAATTTATGACAACATAAATTTTTAAAGACAAAACATGACATAAAAAAGAGTAAACTCTGCTATTAGTGCTATTCACTTAGAAGTTTTTCCGGAAAAGTTCCGCTTATACCATATTTAATTATTACATGTATGTCACATGTATGATTTTAACACAGATTTGCACAATATAAATGTCATATTATTATAAGCGAATAAATATATAAATACAGTGTATTACGGGATATGGGGGGGGGGAGGAAAATGGGAAAATGTAAGAAAAATGTGATAGGGGGGGGGGGGGGTGCAAAAATCCCCCAAAAGGTGTAAGATTATATTTAAACTGTTTTTGGTCCACCATACAACCTCCATGCAGTTTTTGTTTTTACTACGGTAGAGATTCACATTATTTAACTTTTGATTTTGATCAAAAACTCACGTTGGTTACTTTGATTGCAATGAGCATACCAACAATGTATTCCAATATATTCCATGACATTTTTAGCTCTGTACACGTTTTGCGACTTTTCTTGAAACTTTTTGCAACTTTTGCTATTTTCAAGTTCAACTTTCTCTAAAGGAAACTACAAGGCTGACTGACTGAGACAACTTTTGACGGAGAACCTGGATACCTAGAGGAGTTATCTCTGGCTCAGAGGTTAGTGGCTATGGTCACTATTAGCTGCCGTCATGCATTCTGAGTGTAATTAGTTTGTGCGTTTGGCTTCATCTTGTTTTTGCATTTTCTGTTCTTATTAATACGTTTCTTTTTCGTTTCTTCCTCAAAAGAGGAAAGAAAAATGTTTTAAAAAGACATCTCGACCTACCTGTCAAACATGAAACATCTGCAAACATGAAACATCTGCAGACATGTTCAACGTTATGGTCATTCACGAAATTATGCATGACTTCTCTCTCTCTCACTTTCACTCTCACTCTCTCTCGCTTTAAAATAAAAAAAACACCCCCCACAAAAAACAACACTCGCAGTCCGCACTTTTGAGTCTCACAGTGAGGTATGATTCAGCATGAGTGTCTGTGCGTGCGTGTGTGTGTATGTGTGTGTGTATGTATGTGTGTGTGTGTATGTGTGTGTGTATGTGTGTGTGTGTATGTGTGTGTGTGTGTGTGTGTGTGTGTGTGTGTACGTATGTGTATGTGTGTACGTATGTGTGTGTACGTATGTGGGGGTGAGAGAAAGGGGGGGGGGGGAGGGAGTGTGTGTGAGAGAGAGTGATACAGAGAGAGAAGGAGAGACACAGTGACAGACATACAGACAGAGAGACAGACAGACAAAGAGAGAAAGAGTGTGTGCCATTGCAGAATACCTTATCGCTACAGCAAAGACACCTTATATCTCGTAAATGTTAATGCTCAACACCCTCATCTACTTGACATTGATCATTTATGAGGCAGGCTGTGCTGTTCCTGCCTATCAATCATGGCCAACGAGGACACAGATGAATACAGTATCCCAGCAGACAGAACAAGATACAATATTTTTAAAAACTCTTTCCATTCAAAAATCAAACTCAAGTCTACTGAGTGCCATGGCACAGAGCCTAACTTCTACACGCGACTCTGGTACATCTAATTAAACATGAATAAAAAGAAAGTACAAGACAAAGTGGAAGACCTATATAATATTATATATATATATATAAATATATAATATGACCCTGAGGTACAACATGAATGCAAAAATGAGCAATTACTTCTGACATACGGTATTATTAATTGGGAATAACGATGAAGAGATAAAGAGTTTTAAAAAACACCCAAAGTAACGTCTGATGATGGCAATGAAAATGATCATGAAAAGGGACTTTTCAAACAAAATAACTTCCATTCAGATGAGAGAAAAAGTAAGACAGACAGAAAGAAATGACAGAACGAAAGGAAAGAAGTTGGACCTATTTGTTTGTTTGTTTGAGTAGGTGTTTTACGGCACTCTTGATTCAGTTTTGTTCTTAGGACCTACTTCTAGGGGCGCTCTCCAATCACTCATGATAAAAAGAGGAATGAACATGAATACCTAGCCAATAATACAAACAAAAACTAGTAAGATAAATTCCACACAGTAAATTTATTAAACATATTTTTCTGCTGCCCGTACAAAAGGAGCTCTTTGCACAGTTTTGAAATGTCCAAAAAGACAGGTAAACTGACATACCTAGTACATAATATCAATGACAGTTCAGACAACCTTTTTACGCCTTCAATCATGCCGCTGTCACTGAAACTTCTCCCTCAGACAAACTAAAAAGTGTTCTGAGGGGTCAACAATAAGCGGTCAGATGTAAGTCATTATATGAGGCCTAAGAGTCAACAACGAGAGGGCGGAGTTAATTCAAGACATGAAGAATTAATAAAGGGTCAACAACATGGGGTCGGACAAACGGTAGATTTCTGAAAGGTCACCAAGCAGGGTTGGACTAAGTCAGGACAACAGTCCTGAGGGTCAACAACGAGGGATAATATTAAAGTTACATTTATAAATGGTCAATATCAAGGCTTCGAGGCTAAGTCAAGACATGAGTCTTGAGGGTCAACAACGTGGGGTCGGACTACAGGAAAAGTTATAAATGGTCTACAAAGAGGGATTGAAGCTAAGTCAAGACATGAGTCTTGAGGGTCAACAACGTGGGGTCGGACTAAATAATCAACATTAGGAGTTGGAGGTAAGTCAAGACATGAGTCCTAGGGGTCAGCAACGTGGGGTTGGACTAAAGGTAAATTTATAAACGGTCAACAACGAGAGATAGAGGCTAAGTCAAGACATGAGTCCTCCTGAGGGTCAACAACGTGGGGTCGGACTAAAGGCAGAGTTATAAATTATCAATAATGAGGGGTAGGGGTTAAGTCAAGACATGAATCTTGAGGGTCAACAACATGGGGTGGACTAAAGGTAAAATTCTAAAGGGTCAACCAGAGGGGGCAGACCAAAGTCAAGACATGAGTCCTGAGGATCAACAACATGGGGTTGGACTAAAAGAAAAAATCATGAATGGTCAACAACGAGGGGTCGGAGCTTAGTCAATAGGGTCAACAACATGGGGTTGGATTGAAGGTCAAATTCTAAAGTGTCACGCAGAGGGGACGGATCGAAGTCAAGACATGTGTTCTGAGGGTCAACAACGTGAAAAAGGATAAAAGGCAGTGTTATATAAACGGTCAACAACGAGGGGTTGGGGGAAAGTCAAGACATGATTCCTCAGGGTCAACAACGTGGGGTCAGACTAAAGGCAAAGTTTTAAATTATCAATAACGAGGGGTAGGGGTTAAGTTAAGAAATGAATCTTGAGGGTCAACAACAAGGGGTCGGACTATAGGCAAAGTACTATGGTCAACAACGATGGGTTGGAGCTTAGTCAAGGCACGAGTCTTGAGGGTCAACAACGTGGGGTCGGACTAAAGGAAATTTTTTAAAAAGTCAACATCGAGGGGTTGGAGCTTAGTCGTTAGGGTCAACAACACGGGGCTGGATTGAAGGTCAAATTCTAAAGGGTCACCAAGAGGGGACAGATCGAAGTCAATACGAGTCCTGAGGGTCAACAACGTGGGGTCGGACAAAAGGTAAATAGGTAAATTTATAAACGGTCAACAACGAGGGATAGCTGGGGCTAAGTCAAGACAAGATGTCCTGAGGGTCAACAACGTGGGGTCGGACAAAAGGCAAAGTTATAAGCGGTCAATAACGAGGAATTGGGGTTAAGTCAAGACATGAATCTTGAGGGTCAACAACGTGGGGTCGGACTCAAGGTAAAGTTCTAAAGGGCCACCAAGAGGGGTTGGAGGAACGTCAAGACACGAGTCCTGAGGGTCAACAACGTGGGGTCGAACAAAAGGCAAAGTTATAAACGATCAACAATGAAGGAGGGGAATTAAGTCAAGACACGAGTCCTGTGGGTCAACAACGAGGGGTCGGACTAAACGTAAAGTTCAAAAGGGTCACAAAGAGGGGGAGGACTGAAGTCAAAACATATGAGGCCTGAGGGTCAACAACGTGGGGTCAGAATAATAATAATAACAACAATGCTGATAATTTCTTTTGCACCCACTCCCGTGTGAACACAGCTTTAGGCGCTTTACATGTACAAACTATTTTCCCACTCGCATACGTGCGCACGCACCCACCCACCCACACACACACACACACACACACACACACACACACACACACACATACACACATACACACATACACACACACACACACTCACAATCACGCACACATTACACGCACACATTACACGCACACACATCTACTTGCTTATCACACGTTTCAAAATGAGCACATACAAATACATAATAAAATTGTTATGTAAGGGAAATAATAAGACCTGCTTGTGGTTCATTCCCTTAGCAGGACATTGGCTATTAAGTTGTTCCCCTTTGTAGAAACACTTCCATGTTTATTATGTCATTTTCATATCATATGTCATGTTAGTATTTCATATTCTTTGCCACCGTTTACTATTACTATTAGGCTGGTGTTGTATTATTCTATGTGAAAATGACTGAGACGTGTGAGTGTCAATTATTAATGAAAGCCTGTATTCTGTAACATGTACATAATCAAACATATGTAGATTGGTTCCTATGTATATTGATCATGAATAAACTGCTTCGTCAAGTTCGACCCGAGACAAGACTCCAGTTGTTGATTGTTTTGTTTTTGTAAAGTTTTACGGCACTCGCAACTGCATAGGTCATATGAGCGCGCGGGACACTCATTTTCAGTTGGTAGGAAATTTTGAATTTTGCCCGGGTGGCGGCCGAAGCCTACTCTTATCGATTTCAGACCACCAAGGGATCTTTAACGTGCGCAACTTGCACACGGGCCCTCCGAGATTTTTTGCCCTTGTCCGAGAAGGCTAGGTGTAGATCTTTCCTACCAGCAGATCAGGGGTGTGGCAGAAAGACAGCAGTTAGGAGGAGCCAAGGAGTAGCAATAGAAAGGCTGCAGAAAGAGTCAGGAGCCCAGAGGAGGGGGCAAAGGAGGTGAAGGGGTGGGGGCAGAAAGTGGAAATGAAAGTAGACAACAGAATATTGTTAGAGATCAGGAAAGAATGTGAAAGGAGACAATTTTAGAGAAGAAAATTTTTGGTCGCTACCCGGAATCGAACCCGGGACCTTTGAATGAGAGGCCAACACCTTAACCTCTAGGCCACGAGAGCCCCCGAGACTCCTGTGTTCCTGATTGATGTTCAAGTTTGCTGTTACAGGTTACCTGGTCCAAATACAGTCCGTAACATTGGCGACGCGGATGGGATACGTGCTAGCAAGATCAAGACCCTGTTGAAACCTGCACAGCCAAGCCTGCTCTACCCAGCGCAGCCGACTGGTCCAGATACAAGCCAACGAAGCAAGAAAGCCTTCCTTAACCTGGGAAAGCCAAGCTGCCTGCCTCTGCAACAAGCATTCAACGAAACAACAAAGCCTTCCCAAGCCTTGGGAAGCGACACAGGAGTCTGGTCGAACATCGAGAGGACAGCTTGGTGAGAAATAATTGTTCGTATGCGGTTCACGTTACGATAAGTCTACGGAGACTTATCAGTCCGCTTATTATCGAAAGTTTGCGCACATTTCGCTTATCGTCTCGACTTTCTCCCCCCCCGGAGTTGGTCAAATGTTGGTCCTTCTTAGGACAAAACAGCGAGAAAAGGGAAACGTGTCAAAAGGCCGACCAACGTCTCGTGCTGTTCGCTGTTCTTCTAAGAACAGAACACTGAGAAAACGTGAACCGTAAAACGTAACTTTGGCGACGTAACAAAGCTGCTACCAGTCAGAGACCAGTCGTCATATTTCTCACAGTCACAGGAAGACGTTTCATCCTGGTGACAGATCACAAGCCGCTGATTGCTCTCTTTGGACTAACGAAGCCAATTTCAGCTCTGGCAACGAATCGACTTGACAGATGGGCTCTGACTCTGAGCCAATACGACTTCACCATAGAGTATCGCAAGATATCAGCGCACGGCAACGCAGACGCCCTGCGTAAATTGCCACTAGGGGCGGATCCATCTTTTGATAGGGAGGAGACTGATGCAGACTCAGCAGCTATCTGCACCATAAAACGTCTTTCGACACTGCACAGCTTGCAACGAGCACCAGAGGCTGCCCCCTAAGCAGCCGTCTCACCCATGGATCACCCCCGACAAACCTTGGAGCCGCATCCATATTGACCACGCCATCAACTTCAGAGGTCACAACTGGCTGGTCATGGTGGACGCATTCTCCAAGTATCCATGCATCCACCTCATGTTCTCGATAACAACCAAGGCAACCACCCGGAGACTCGACGAGGACTTTGCTCACTTTGGCTATCCACACGCCATTTTGACGGACAACACCACCCGTTTCTCGTCAGTCGAGTTCCAGACCTCGTGTGAGCAGCGGGGCATTCTACACCTGCATGGTGCCCCCTACCATCCCGAGTTCGAGATGAGCCGGTGCCTGCTCATCGTCTCAGAAAAGACAGCCCATGCTTCGCACTTTCCTACAAAGGTGGGTGTAGGGACAGATGGAAGCCCGCTGTGGTGACCGCCTTCCTGGGTCACAAACTCTACGAGGTCCGTGTGCTACAGACGGCTCGATGTGGAGACGACATGAGGGTCAACTTCGCCCTCGACACGCACGTCACCAGCCGTGACATGGACATATTGTGAACTTTGACATTTCTCAGGTTGTGATTGCTCCTGGGAACACTTCAGACTGAAGCGGAGGTGTTATGTAAGGGAAATAATAAGACCTGCTTGTGGTTCCCATAGCAGGATATTGGCTATTAAGTTGTTCCCCTTTGTAGAAACCCTTCCATGTTTATTATGTCATTTTCATATCATATGTCATGTTAGTATTTCATATTCTTTGCCACCGTTTACTATTACTATTACCATTAGGCTGGTGTTGTATTATTCTATGTGAGAATGACAGACGTGTGAGTGTCAATTAGTAATGAAAGCCTGTATTCTGTAACATGTACATAATCAAACATGTGTAGATTGGTTCCTATGTATATTGATCATGAATAAACTGCTCCGTCATGTTCGACCCGAGACGAGACTCCTGTGTTCCTAATTGATGTTCAGGTTTGCTGTTACAAGTTACCTGGTCCAAATACAGTCCGTAACACACTCACACACTCACACACACACACACACACACACACACACACACAATCACGCACACATTACACGCACACACATCTACTTGCTTATCACACGTTTCAAAATGAGCACATACAAATACATAATAAAATAATATAAACTATGCAATTCGCACAATACATAAATGGATACATAGTCATTTACATAAACATTGTACTGAACAGGAATCTACTGACATGATGATGATTTCATTAAATGTGTCTTTAAAGATATTTTAAATTTAGACTCAGATGCGGTATGTCTCAAGGGTTGGGGAACAGAGTTCCAAACTGATGGTGCAAGGTAGGCAAACGATCTTTCAGCTAATTTTTTTTACCTCCCTTTCTGGGACTCTTAAGAGATACTGATCGCCTGATCTTGGTGATCTAGAGTTTGGAGCATAAATGTGGATGAGATCACTGATATATGAGGGAGCTTTATTATTGGCACATTTATGATATAATATTGTAATTTTATATGCTATTCTAGCTGACAAAGGGAGCCAATGCAACGTTCTTAAGATGGGAGTAATGTGATTCCTCTTTTTTTTATGTAGTACTAGCCTTGCAGCTTATTTTGAAAATGTAACTTGTGAAGAGTGGTATTTGGCATATTAGTTAATAAAGCACTGCAATGATCGAAGCGTGAAAACAAAGATGACACGAGCGTTTTCAATGAGCCTTCATTCAAAAACAGAAATATGACAAAAGAAAAAGTTTTAAGTGATCAACAACGAGGGGTTGGAGCTAAGTCAAGACATGAGTCCTGAGGGTTAACAACGTGGGGTCGGACCACATGTAAAGTTCTAAATAATCAACAATAAGGGGTTGGAACTATGTTAATAAGTCCTACTAAAGGGTCACCAAGAGGGGATAGAGCTAAGTCAAGGAATGTGGGGTCAAAATAAAGTTCTAACAGGTTAACAAGAAGGGATCAGAATAAAGTTCAAAAGCTTTTACAAAGAGGGGCTGGAGTAAATCTCCAACAAAAACATGAAGACCTGAGTTTATACACATTGGCTGTTGAACTATTTTTCTTACAGTAAACAAGCTTTTCGTTGTGTTTAAAAAAATATTTTGTAGCGCTCTAAAGGCTTTCAATTTTGTTGAATCAGTGGACTTCAAACTTTTCACAACTCCAAACTTCAAGTTAAGAAAATACTGGTGGTATCAGAACGTCTACCACAGAAGGTCAAAGGCCAAACTAACAGCTTGCAGCGCTTGTTTATTTGTTTTTGATCAAGTCATGATTGATTGAGTAGATGTTTTACGGCACTATCGACCCAATTTGATCAAGTCAGTTAACATTAACAGCACCAACAAAGTGCAAGAAATATTACAGAATAAAAAATCCACTCCAACAACCTCACACTCAAACTCAAAATCAGCAGGAAGCTCTACCCACACCATTCTACCCCTGCAACCCCCCCCCCCCCAAAAAAAAAACCAAAAACAACAACAAACAACCACACACCTACACTGCCCCCTCAACTACCCCCTGCCATGGCCACGGCAATATCTACAAAATCCTACTCTGAACCTAGCCTATCCACCTAGCTCCCTATCAACCTATCTGCCTATCTCTTCAGCCCCACTGCGTCACTTTAAGCCTGAGTGTGATATACGGAAATCGTAGCAACAGAGCACTGTGAGACCTGTTTGACCAGAAAAGTGGCTAGACCTGTTGTCACCAAAGTTTGCATTGAAAGTGAGGAACAAACCTCTTATCATTCTATATCAGTGACAATGTTTCTAAGTAGCTTCATTACAAAATCTCCATCTGGACATCATACAAGGAACATTGTTTTCTTGAGTCTTTGCTGGTTTTTACAGCACTATCAACACAATTTATTGTACGGTGGGCTGGCCTCCGCAAAGCAAGTGCAAGGGCACCCCCATCTTCGCTTCAAAGATGTGTGCAAGCGAGATATGAAATCACTTGATATGAGTTCTTTGGTGGGAGACACTGGGAGCTAGTCTCATCAGAGGTGAAGCCCGACTGCGACAGGCAGCTGAAGACAAACGGCATCACCGAAAGAACAGCCACAGGCTGTATGTATGTATGTATAGTATAGGGTTTTACGGCGCTCGCAACTGCTAAGGTCATATGAGCGCGCGATACACAAGTTCACCTTTGCAAAAGTTCACTTCACGACTGGTTAACTAATTTACTTTAAAATATTAAAGTTAAAATATTTAAATTCAGTGTAAATACATTTGTGATTTAAAACAACTCTTTTAAGTAACAATAAAATTTTTAAATAATATCAAATTCACTCTACAACTGGCCATAAAGGCCAATGGCCTTTATAAAATTTAAAATTCTGCTGGGAACAACGACGGAAAAAATATCCTGCAATTTCTTGCATTTATAATATTTCCTTCGGATCTCTCCAAAGTCTAGACATTCTGTTAAAATGTGTCTAAGGGTAAAATCTGTGTCGCATCCGACACAGAACGGCTTCTCATCTCCCTGTAGGAGGTATTTGTGGGTCAGGGCCGTGTGTCCGATGCGCAATCGAGTAAAAATGACTTCGTCTCTTCTGGAGAGGTCCGGAGGATTTCGCTGTTCTAGTTTGGGTTTTATTTCATATAGTTTATTATTTTTCTGGTTTTCCCAGTGGCTCTCCCACAGACTGGAGGTGTACTTTTTGACTTTATTTCTAAAGTCAGTCTGTGGGAGAGTGTTTGTCGATCACAGCAGAAGGGATGAAGCTTTATTCGCCAGGTCGTCTACCTGCTCGTTTCCTCGGATGCCCACATGGCTGGGTATCCATGCGAACATGATGTTTTTTCCTGTTTCGGATAGTGTGTGTATTTTCTGACAAACGCCATCACCGAAAGAACAGCCAGAGGCTACCAACGCAGGAAGACACCATTCACAAGTGCAGCCATGGCTACAAGGACTGCCATTCTGTGTGGACCTATTCAGCCACAGCAAGCGCTGCTCTCGAACCTGAAATCTCCTACGGCGCAGATCCATAGTGTCCTGAGACTGCAGGATAATAAAACAGCCAACTGTTGAAGTAGTCCATGGTAGTCATCTGGAGGAATTGACATGTCTATTCAATAGTAGCTGCATATTGAAGGATTCTTGATGCCTGGCAATTGTCTGTTAGTTCTTGAATGACTAATTGAAGAAAAAAAATTTCACAGTCCTGTTGGCACAATTTGATCATGTTAGCACAGCACTCATTTGGCTGGATGCCCTGTGCAGCGCGGGGATGTTACCATCCAGGGTGAGTGGAAGGTCCTTCCTGTCAGGGCATGGTATCTGCTTCTTTGGTAGCTGTTAACTGTTGGCTTGACATCTTTCTAAAAAAATATATAAGGTAGCTTGAGTTACTAAATTTGAATAAAGACAAGGTACATAGCTGCAATAACGGTCACTTAGCGCACACATGAGAAATAAAGTTATGGAGAAAAAGAAAAAAAGGATTCACCCTACAAAGGCATTCTCCTTCCAACAGCTATAAGAAATAGTGGTAGTTTTTGATGATGTATATTTTAACGAGGCAATTATTTCATTTAAGTGCCAACTACAGATTTTCCTAAAATCTGCCTTTCATAGCACTTATTAAAAGGACGGGCAGACATTTTTAAAAAATCTATCAGCACATATGTTTAAAAACTTTTCTTTTATTTATTTTTTCTTAAGAACTTGCATCTGTATAATTTGTAAATTTTTCAAAGTAGAAAAAGGGTCGATATAAAATTGTTTACTACCGGTTTAAAAAGACACATTTATAAAAATCTGTCAGTATATGTTTTATCATTTACCCTTTCCACCTAAATGCCAAATTAAAACTTTTAACTTTGAATCAGAAAAACCAATTGGTATTTTTCTAATTTTACTTCAATAATAAATAAACAAGTAGTGTTCCAAGACATATTTCCCAGACAAATACCTCCTGTAGATGCTCCTATCTGTGGGTGCTCCTCCGGCTGGTCCTCCTGTCCCCGGCTGGTCCTGGTGATGAAGACGTGTCAATTAATAATATCCTCTTGATTCTATAAAATTATTGTGACTGTTTCAGAAAATAAAGTCACTTTTTAATATTTTTTACTACTAGTTTAAAATACCAGAAGGACATTTATAAAAATCTGTCAGAAAATACGTTTTATTATTTTTCCTTTTCACATAAATCCCCCCCACTCCCACCCCCACCCCCAACCAAACTTTCACCTTGAAATTTTAAATAATGGAACTTTTTTTTCAAATATTACCTTAATAATTAATAAATAATTTTCCAAGACATTTTCCAGACAAATACCTCCTGTAGAAGCTCCTGTCTGTGGGTGCTCCTCCGGCTTGTCCTCCTTTCTGCGGCTGGTCCTGGTGATGAAGACGAGTCAATACAATCGTCTTACGTCTATACAGTTTAGAGTTTTGTTTCAAAATATAAAAAGAGTGGTTATAATATTGTTTACCACCAGTTTAAAAGGACAGAAGGTCATTAATAAACATTTTTCAGTAATTACATTTTATCATTCTCCTTTTTCACCTAAATACAGCTATAAAACTTACATTTAACAAAAAAACACTAATTATGTATGATCAAATAATGTTCCAAGACATAGTTTTCATCAATGTCATGCTCATAACTGTGCCTGGACTGCAAGAGGGAACTGCTGCTTTTTCCAAATCCATACTATCGTCATTTCCTCTAGTTCTTTTGTATGTTTGTCAAACTCTTGTGACCCACTATTTCAGGGGTGCCTTGATAAAGCAGACTGTGCTGTTGAAGCTAGAGAGGTGGGCGGAGAAAGTCTGATTCCCTGTAAGGACTTCTCTGTTGACATCCACCCCTTGGCGCTCATATGACCTTATGCAGTTGCGAGCGCCATAAAACCTCAACTGAAACAAAACAAACAAGAAAGACATATTTCCCAGACAAATACCTCCTGTAGATGTCCTGTCTGCGGGTGCTCCTCTTGGTGGTCCAGGTGGTCCTTAAGGAACAATCCAGTATACACGCCACTCCAACATCATCACACTCAAACTCAAAATCAGCAGGAAGCTCTACCCACACCATTCTACCCCTGCAACCCTCCCCACCCCTTCCCCCAGCCCCCCAAAAAAAAGAAAAACCTGCACTGCCCCCTCAACTACCTCCCACCATGGCCATGGCAATACCTTCAAAATCCTGCTCTGAACCTAGCCTATCCACCTAGCTCCCTATCAACCTATCTGCCTATCTCTACAGCCCCCATTGCATCACTTTAAGCCTGAGTGTGAGATACGGAAATCGTGTTGTCTGTGGGTGGTCATCCGGCGGCTGGTCCTGGTGATGAAGACGTGTCAATAAACACAATCTTCTTACATCAATACAGTTTGTACTTTTGTTTTAAGAAAATAAAAAGAGTAGCTATAATGTTTTTTTACCAATTTAAACGGACAAAAGGACATTTATAAAAATCTGTCAGAAAATACGTTTCATCATTTTCCTTTTTTATCAACGTGCAAAAAATAAAACTTCCCTTTAAATCATAAAAACCAATAGGTACTTTCCTAATTTCACTTTAATAGTGAATTAACAAATAGAGTTCCAAGACATATTTCCCAGACAAATACCTCCTGTAGATGCTCCTGTCTGTGGGTGCTCCTCCGGCTGGTCCTCCTGTCCGCGGCTGGTCCTGGTGATGAAGACATGTCAATTAATACAATCGTCTTACATCTATACATACAGTTTGTATTCTTTTTGTGAAAAAATAAATTGTAGATAAAATATTTTTGCTACCGGTTTAAAAAGCAAAGACTTTTTAAAAATTTGTCCAAAAAATATGTTTCATCTTTTTCCTTTTTTCCCCTAAACATAAAAAAAAAATGTTTACCTTGTGCTTGTAATCAGAAAAACCAATAGGTATTTTTCTAATTTTACTTTAATAGGAAATTACCAAAAACAGTCGAACCTGCCCTGACGGCCACCTCTATAAGACGGCCACCTGTAAAACGGCCACTTTCCATTTCCCCCCTTGCGTTTTTTTCTATATATAATTTAACTGTGTAAAATGGGCACCTGTCCAACTCGGCCGCGGCCACCATATTTTAGCACACAACCCCTATCACACCAAACAAAAACACTTGTCTTAGACGACCACCTTAGTGACTCCATTACGTTTTGTCATAAATTGTGCTTTGGCCCCTGGCGTAGTGGGGGGGGGGGGGGGAGTCGTCATAATTAAATCACCTGTTGTTAATGTACCTCCAACTCCAACCGATCATGTTGCGTAGGCCCCTCTCATTATTGACCAATAGGTAAGAACTGTTCATCTGCTGGTGGGGTAAGCGTGTGATCCCTTGATAGCCCATAAGCCCCGCCCAAAACTTATACAAAAATCGTGAGATGAGTGGTCACTGTTTACCCAGTCTGTAACAAAGTAACAATGGACGTCAACATGAACTTGTGCCAGAAGCGTCGCTTGTTCTCCTCGTGGTGGCGACCCATGTGTTTGTTTTACCATAGCACTCGGTCCTCCTTGTCTGACACTTTTCCTTTCATTGTCGCCCTCGCACAAAAGCAGCAACTAAAGAAAAAAAAAAGAAAGAAAAAACCCCAGCAAAAACAGCAACAACAATAACAACAACAACAATGCAGCTACTTTCGAGAGACCTCAGAGAGGAATGGGTTTGTTTTTTTTCATCTTGATCAGTCCTGCCCAAGACACCAACTGTCATACGACCACTTTTCTCCTCGACAATGGGTGGCCGTCTTACACAGGTTCGAGTATTACCAAATAATGTTCCAATACATATTTCCCAGACAAATACCTCCTGTAGATGCTCCTGTCTGTGGGTGTTCCTCCGGCTTGTCCTCCTGTCCGTGGCTGGTCCTGGTGACGAAGACATGTCAATACAATTGTCTTGTGTCTCTACAGTTTCCGTTTTTGTTTCAGAAAAATAAAGAGTTGATATATTTTTACTACTGGTTTAAAAGGACATTATTAGACATCTGTAAGTAAATACGTTTTTTATTTTTCCTTTTCAGCGAAATACAATTAAAAGCCTTAGAGCTTGAAAATTGTTTATAAATAAATACATTAATTTTTCTAACTTAACTTCAATGTTTGATTACATTATGCTATTTGGACTGGGACATCTGACTGCATTTCATAGAAAGACAGAACAAAATGGTTCGACCACCTGTTACGTATGTTACCTAGCCAGCCAGCCTTGAGAACCTATAACACAAAGCACTCAAGCTATAAAGGAAGAGGAAGGCCACACAAAAGGTGGATTGAAGTTGTCAAGGAAGTCCTGATAAATCATAGTATCCGAACTGAAAGAGCTGCGGAGCTAGCCTACCATAGAAAACTGCATCTCCCCTCTATGCATAATGGCAACAGAGGATGGAAAAGTAAAAGTAATTGATCAATAATGTTCCAAGACAAAATATTTCCCAGACAAATACCTCCTGTAGATGCTCCTGTCTGTGGGTGCTCCTCCGGCTGATCCTCCTGTCCGCGGCTGGTCCTGGTGATGAAGACGAGTCAATTAATACAATCGTCTTACATCTATATAGTTTCCATTTTTCTTTCAGAAAATAAAGAGTTGATATATTTTTACTACTAGTTTAAAAGGACATTAATAACAATCTGTCAGTAAATACGTAGGCCTCTTATTATTTTCTCTTTTCACCTAAATGTAAAAATAAAAACTTACCTTTAAATCAAAAGAACCGATAGATATTTTTCTGTTTTCTTTCTTTTTTTTTGTAGAGGTTTTACGGCGCTCACAACTGAATAAGGTCATATGACCACCATGGGGTGGATGTCAACAGAAGTTTTTACAGGAAATCAGACTTACTCTGCTCACCTCTCTGGCTTCAACAGCACAAAGTCTCTTTCGACTTTCAAAGCACCCCGGAAATAGTGGGTCACAAGAGTGTGACAAACAAAAAAGTAGAGGAAAATGACGATAGTAAGGATTGGGAAAGTAAAAGCAGCAGTTGCCTGTTGTAGTTCAGGCACAGTTATGAGCATGACATTGTTGAATCTGCCCTTTTACAATTCTACTGTACATAAGAACTGGAGTAGGGTCAGACTCGCTAAATCAGCGTCCGTGAGTAACGAAGTGCTCGCTGGCACTACCCGCAAACAAGCGGACGGGTAACGAGCCATCCGCTTGTGAAGAGTAGTTCGCTACTCGCTACTCATCGGACAGAGACAACAGTTCATTTAGCCAGCGAGCGGACGGGTGGATGGAGAGACTCCATGCATTCAAGCAGGCAGGCAGACGGACGGGGAGCGACTCCTATTACATACTATTTACACCTTGCCCCCCTTGTAAAACATTCACCCTCCTGCCCCACATTGTAGCTAGGTGTTCATGCTGGAAACTGCTCTCCCCTCCCCCCCCCCCCCCCATAAAAAGGCCTTTGGAAATTCTTTTTTGATTGACTGAGCAGGTGTTTTACGGCACTATCGACCCAAATTCTTTCAACTTCGCCTTCAGGTTAAATTGGAACATACACAGTGCGAGCCACACACGAGGTGAAAGGTTACACACAGTGCTACGTCACCAGCCTCTCTCACTCCCAGTGGCACCGCAAGTGGCTTGAAACAATATGCCTAACTAACAAACAATAGACGGCAGGCCTAACATCGAGTCGAGTATCTCGTGTGCTAGAGTTAGTCCGTTCGCCCGCCCGTTAAGTGAGTTAAATTGTGGAGCGGACCAAAAAAACAACTGAATGAGGTCCGCAGTCTGCTCGCTGAGAGAGTAAAATTGTGGAGTGGACCCAAAAAATGAACTGTCTTGAGGTTCGCAGTACACTCGCATGGCCGTCCGTTACCTGCTCGCTCTGACAGTCCGCGAGTAACGAACCCGTCCATCCGCTCGCCCCAACTCTAATAAAAACGAGAAGGGTGGGGGGTATTTTTAAAATTTTGCTTTAATTATATATTAAATAATGTTCCAAGACATTATTTTCCAGACAAATACCTCCTGTAGATGCTCATGTCTGTGGGTGCTCCTCCGGCTGATCCTCCTGCCCGTGACTGGTCCTGGTGATGAAGACGTGTCAATTAATATAATCGCATTGTATCTATACAGTTTGTATTTTTGTTTCAGAATATATAAGAGGGGATATATTTTTACTACTGGTTTAACTGTTTAACTATATCTCGACAGTTGCAGCGTCCGGCAGTCGAGGTCCATAACTATGGCTGGACCGATGCGAAGTCATTGTATTATGGTAGGAGCCGAATATAAAAAAGTATGAGCTAACAAGCCTTTAGTTTGACCCGGGAGTCAAAGATAAATGAATTCTACATCTGCGTAATGCTTAATTGATGAGTTTGACTCGAAACAAGTGGTTTTATAAACGTAATATGTCGGGTCTCATTTCCACAAACACGAGAGAATTACGCAGAAACGTGATTTCAAATTGCATGTCAAAAGGCCAGAAAAGACGTTAATGAAAACGGGTCAGGAGAAATGTTTTATTAGTTTTCTTTTTCACCAAAATGCAAAAACAAGTTTTTCACCTTGAAATAACAAAACCAATAGTTATTTTTCTCATTTTACTTTAATGATTAATAAATAATGTTCCAAGACATATTTCCTAGACAAATACCTCCTGTAGATGCTCCTGTCTGTGGGTGCTCCTCCGGCTGGTCCTCCTGTCCACGGCTGGTCCTGGTGATGAAGACGTGTCAATTAATACAATCGTCTTACATCTATACATACAGTTTGTATTCTTTTCGTGAAAAAATAAACTGTCGCTAAAATATTTTTGCTACTGGTTTAAAAAGCATCAAAGACTTTAAATTTGTCCAAAAATATGTTTCATCATTTGTCAATCAATACTATTGTCTTACGTCTATACAGTTTGTATTTTTGTTTCAAAATATAAAAAGAGTCGTTATAATATTGTTTACCACCAGTTTAAAAGGACAGGTCATTAATAAAAACCTTTCAGTAAAAATACATTTTATCATTCTCTTTTTCCACCTAAATGCAACAATAAAACTTTTACCTTTAACTCGAAAAACTATAATAAGGAACACCGAGACATATTTCCCAGACAAATACCTCCTGTAGATGTCCTGTCTGCGGATGCTCCTCTTGGTCGTCCAGGTGGTCCTTACGGAACAATCCAGTATACACCCCACTCCAACATCATCACACTCAAACTCAAAATCAGCAGGAAGCTCTACCCACACCATTCTACCCCTGCAACCCCCCCCCTTCCAAAAAAAAAGAAAAAACTACACTGCTCCCCCCCAACTACCTCCCGCCATGGCCATGGCAATATCGACAAAATTCTACTCTGACTCTAATCTATCCACCTAGCTCCCTATCAACCTATCTGCCTATCTCTACAGCCCCACTGCGTCACTTCAAGCCTGAGTGTGATATACAGAAATCGTAGAAGCAGACCACTTTGATACTTGTTGGATCAGAAAAGTTAACAAACCGTCTGATGTCACCAAACTTTGAACTGAAGGAAAGGGATATAATTGCCTCGTCATCTTTCTAGTTCAGTGATCTCATATAGTGAAGCAGCTTCTGTACAATATCTGAAACAGTACATCATACAAATAATTTTTCTGTCGTTGAGTCCATGTTTTTACAGCCCTATCCGCACAATTTCCCACGAGCTTGAGAAATCAAAGTGCACAGTCAGCTGTTATATTTGCCAGTTATCGTTCGCTGGTGTAACTGACGGAAGTCCATTTCAGGGTAGCTGTGGCAATATATTCGTCTGGCTGGTTGTCTAAGAGTGAGTGGAAGGTCCGTGCTGTCTGGGCAGGGTGTCAGCTTCTTGGGTGACTGTCAGCCGTTGGCTTCTCATGTGGGTGCTGGCTTTCTGTGAAAAATAAATTTGAAGTCAAATTAGTTAATTAAACTTTACAGTTTGAGGAAAGAAAAGCACATCCAAGGCAATAACAATTATCAAAATGTAGGGAAAAAATACGACAGACCTCTAGGTCACGAGAGCCCCCATATTGGTTTTTGATCGAGTATTATGTTCTATATCCCTATAGAGAAAATCTGTTCATGTATTTGCCACATAGATCTACAGATTTTCCAAACATTCAGGTCTTAGGTTAATTTTAGACTAATTACTCGACATGACCAGGGGTATTTTTTGAGAGACACCTAAATACAAACATGTAATTTGAAGTTGAACTCAAAACTCACCAATTATTGGTACTTTTTAATTTCTAAAGTAGTAATTGAGTTAATGTCCTAATACGGGACGTCTGTTAATACGGGGAGGGAGAGAGAGAGAGGGAGGGAGGGAGAGAGGGAGAGAGGGAGAGAGCGAGAGCGAGAGCGAGAGCGAGAGCGAGAGCGAGAGCGAGAGCGAGAGCGAGAGAGAGAGCGAGAGAGAGAGAGAGAGAGATTGCTCTGGCTTAAATTAAGAGTCGCAAGGGTGGTTGCTGGATGTGGAATACTGAAAATAGAAATTACTAAATCTGAAGGAACTAGGAGGAAGGGGTTAAGGGGGGGGGGGGGTGCAGTTTGAGTAGAAAGAGTGCACAGGAAATACAAGTGAGAGAGAAACAAGGGAACTAGCCCAAAATAGGGAAAGGGGAATGAAATGACCTTTCTTCAGTACGCACAATATGCACAATAAGGAAGAATGGGGAGAGACGAAGGATGAGGACTTGATAATAAGAATTGGAATACGGTTCAATATCAAGAAATACGAAAACAAATAACATACCTTAATATTTGCTAAGATATAATGGAATCTAAATCTCTATGTGTCGCCTGATCGCCTCGGTTTCATTAGCACAGGAGACGGGAAGGCAGTGTCCAATGTAGTTTTACTATTGGAATCACAAGTGGAGCTACCTGAAATGTCGTCAGCTTCGAACTGATTAATTTCTGTTCATGGTGCCCTAAGAGAGCACGAACTGAATTGTATTCACCAAGTAGCTGTCTGCTGATTGGCTGTTGGATCTCCGAATTCTACTCATCAGTCACGTTTTTTTAGCTGAGTACTGTAAACGAGGGGTCACAAAAAAGCGTGGACTAACATACCCATGAAGACAACGTTGTTGGTTGTTTTTGTCCCCCCCCCCCCGTGTGTGTGTGTGTTTGTGTGTATGTGTGTGTGTGTGTGTGTGTGTGTGTGTGTGTGTGTGTGTGTGTGTGTGTATGTGTGTGTGTGTGTGTGTGTGAGAGAGAGAGAGAGAGAGAGAGAGAGAGAGAGAGAGAGAGAGAGGGGGGGGGGGGGG
>NW_004797303.1:821508-850024 GCF_000002075.1 Aplysia californica
GACCGAATTCGGTCGACTAGCCTGACGCTAGCCACCCTAGATCGGGCGAGTAGCCTGCTAGCCACCCTAGATCGGGCGAGTAGCCTGCTAGCCACCCGACATCGGGCGAGTAGCCTGCTAGCCACCCGACATCGGGCGAGTAGCCTGCTAGCCACCCGACATCGGGCGAGTAGCACCGGCTTTTAAAGTATTCTTCCAGTTAGATCATCATAAAGTGTCACATCTGAAAGTATAATAAGGCGATGGTTCTCCATTCGAGATCATTGATTCTCCGCCATATATGCTCCAAAAAGAAAAAAAATGCCATATTAAAATTATTGGGGTGTAATTTTAATTCGATCCTCGTCACCCATAGATCTAATATGCCGCCTGTTAAAATTCAAGTTTTCATGATAAATTTTCATCTGAGTCTGCCTCAGCCCCGTTTGCCGTCTATCTTTCCAGTGAGAACAAAAATTTAAGATGACCAAAGCCCTTGAAGTAAGTAACCTGGACACCACATTTCACCCACAGCCTTCTCTGAGCTCAAAAGATTTTTTTTCAGGAGCAGCCTAGAGAGGTCGGGTGGGGGTACAATTAGGCCTAGGGCTACATATAATAATATTGTTATTTCAATATTTTAACAACGTTACCATATACATTATGTATGTATATTCCCACACTTGTTTTAACATTAGCATTTGAATGTCGACAAAAATATGAGAACATATATAGATCTAGATCAATATGCAGCCATATTCATAGAAACTGAAAAAAAGAAGTAAAATGTTAGCCTATGATTTCGGCTTTGCGCATAATAATATAAGATTCGTAGCTAAATTCTTAATTTTAAGTTCTCAGTGAGCAGCACGTACGACGCCCAAGCTTCTTTCTTTATTTCCTCGTTTGAGTTAGATTTCTTTTCTTTCCACCTGTATTACCAGTCCTGGGCAACAACGTCATTGCACACCGGACAAGTCCATACATAGTGCTCAGTTTCTCCCAAGACATGTGTCTTGGGTTCCCCCCCAGCACCAAAGCCCGCAAGGTATCCATTCTGTTTGTTCCGGTGGCTGTCTCATTATGGCGACGTCTTTCCTTTCCAGATAATCGTTCCTTTTTTCCTTCTCCCCTCTCTATCCCCATTTCCCGCATCCTAATGATTGCGTGGTGTTCTGCTGTCTCCCTGCTTCTTCTTCCCGCAACTTTTTCTCCAGGGTCTTCAACACTTCTCCTTTGTCAAATTTCACCTCACCATCAACCACGGCACTTGCCTGCCAGCCTATCAGTCTCCTCATTGCCTTTCACTCCAGAGTGCCCAGGACAGAATATCCACGTGATGGCTCTAAGTGATGAGTGTTGTATGGGGTTCATCCATTCACTCTGAAGCAGCCCTTTCTCAACCCTACGCAAGATGCTCTGGGAGTCCGTGACAATGATGAGATGGGTAGTTCTTGGTCTTGTATTATGAAGCCTTCCAAGTGCTTTTCTTTCCATGGATTTCTCAGGTCTCAGCTGATATCGATATGTACTTCGCTCTTTTGCTTTCATGAAAACATTTGGATAGAATCCACAAGATGGCCAGAAACGAAGTGAATATTTCTCCGAACGTTCGGAGAAATAGTGGCGATCTTTATTTCTCTGAACGGTTTCCAGCTTCCGGTCTCGTGATTTTTTGCCTATTTAATTGCGAGAGTCCGGCGCTAACTTTCATTCTGCCTCTGGTCTGGGAAGGAACACCGCATGGCAAGCCCGCCTTCAGACAACTTTCAGTTACGGCTCGTTCAGTTACACCCACCACACACCCACCACCAACACACAAACTTATATATACACTAACTAAACATGATCAGTGGGCAACTTTTGAACATATTATGACGAGCTGAGCTGTGGATGGAGGGACAGTGTGAGTGACAGAGCAGGTGAAAGGAAGAATGTACGAGTGTATCCACAGGCGACAGCAACTACAAGGCGACGACACCGACTCCCCCTGGCCTGGTCCACAGCTCACGAACGAAAGGAATGTGGCTAAGGCAGTGTTTTGCTAATACTAATATTATTGTCCATGGTTCGCACGGTGCAAGGGAATGAGTGAGATTTTCTTTGTGTGTGCCTGGAGGGAGGGGGTGGGATGTGAAAATCATGCTGACGGGGATGAGCCGCGGGAGAGAACACGGGAATTCAATGATTTAGTGAAATTGAAAGAGAGGAACGACTCATGAGCCCTGGAGTGAATGGATCCTGTGTTTCTCTTTTTGTATACTTTGAATTGTTACTGAATAATGGCTGAAATAAAGCCCGACAAACAAACACACACACGCTCCTCACTCTCCACTTAAACACTTAATACTACCACACACAGACACACGCACATGCATTCACACACACACACACACACACACACACACACACACATACACACACACACACACACACACACAGGAGCAAATTTTTAGGTCTATATCTGTTTCAATTTTCAAGAGCTAGTCTACAGATTTTTAGATGAGTGTGAAAACGTGAAAAAGAAAGTAGAAAGGTTTCACAACCAAATGAAATCAAAATTAGAACAGCCCATAAACAACCACAAAAATTAACAAATAAGGGCGTGAGTCCACCTGTCCGAAGAAGATTGGCTGTTTTAACCCTAAATGTGCGTAATTTTAAAACAAAGTACAGGATATTACATGTAAATTATGAAATCACACACATTAAGGGGCCTGCCAGTGTCAGTACATGTAATCGGTTTTGGTGGAATGTACGCTCTAACATAAAACATTTAAATATATATATATATATATATATATATATATACATGTTTAGAATCTAATGAAGGTTGGAACATCAAATTAAATGACGTTACACTATACAACACCCCCCCCCCCCTTTTTTTCCCTAACAAAAAAAATTGATAGAAAAACAACACATCAGAACAATAACAAGAAAGAAAAAAATACACACTAACAAAATAAAACACCACAAAAAGGGAAAAATAAAAGTAACTGTAACGTATTCAACAAATCAACGTGGTGACAACAAGTGAGAAAGAGACGAAGTGAAGCTAGGTGAACTTTCTTTCAAAGGTAAAGAGGTTCGTTTTCTTTCTTTTTTTCTTTTTTAAAATTTGACTTTTATTTCCCGATTCGGGGACCAAAAAATCGAGCCACGATTGATTGGTCGACGCCGCGACAAACGCAGATGCTAGTTCTATGTGTCGTTATCAATAACCCTCCGTAGATCTAGATCTAGATCTAGACAGCACACGAGTAAACACAACACAATCACATTAAGTTTAAGAGCAGCACCCTTCATAGGCAGCACGTCATATCTGTAGCAAAAAACGGTTTGGAACTGTAGCATTTCTTTGTATAAATATTTACTGCGGACATTTTTTGGACCGATTGAACCATATTGCATACGAACAATCTTTGATAGGCATATACTTTAATCATAGATCTATATAATATCCGAAATTTGCGTGAAAGGATGTGATTTCAGAGTATTCGGAGAAATAGTGCCCAGCTTTATTTTCCCGAACGTTCGGAGAAATAGTGCCTAGCTTTATTTTCCCGAACGTTCGGAGAAATAGTGCCGGCCAAAATGAAGGAGAAGGTTAAGGCTAAGGCGTAAGTGTAGGCCTATTTGCAGCGCTCTAGTATCACATGCAAGTATAATCCATAATCATTGAGCGCGGGGGGATTATACGGGGTGCCCACTACGGATTGGATCGGCCGATCGGGCCGATCGCCCAACAACAAACGTGTTTTCAGATTCAGGCGATCGAGTCGGGTGATCGGCCCGATCCAGCTATAGTGGATTTTTCCGTTTTCTAAAATTAACAGCGCATTGGAAGGGAAGCAACTCTCACCATCAACTTTTGACCGGTCGCTGCCCTACAAATCGAGCTTTGGCCAAACATCAAGATCAAGCAGAGCTGCACAATCACACACCCAAGAGTCTATCAAGCATTGTCAGAAAACAAAACTCCACAATGGCTGCTGCTAAACCCAAGCTTGTTGGAGCAGTAGATCAGGGGACAAGCAGCACACGGTTCCTTGTACGACTAATTATTTCTTGTCCCGTTCTAACGTTTTCTTCGAAAATGATGATGCTCTTTATTCTGTGCTGCTATGCTATTCTTTTTTTGGGTAAATTTTTACTTACATGCACCCACTCATAGATGCATTGATTTGAGAGCTAAACTGCTATAGTTTTTGCTGTAGTACACACTTACGGCCTCTAAAACTCTTGCAAATCAATTGTTTTCAATATCAATCCTAATTGCCAAAACAACAAATCATTGTGAAATGCAGGGGGGCATGCCCCCCTGTAACCACCCCCAAATTCTCTTTAGGCCAGGGGGACATACATGCCGTTAAACTTAGAAATGACGCATCTTTCTGATTGGCTGCTTATTTTAGTAATGTGATGTCATCACTTCCTGGGATACCCAAACATGGAACGACGTGTTTTCGGTAACATTTCGGATTTTCTAGATCTAGATCTATTAGGCCTACCTGGACATGATGGAAGACCGCACGAAAATTGCCGTAAAGACGCAGGAGGACTAGATAATATCTAGATCTAGATCTAGATATCTAAATTTAGATCTACCACCCTCCCCCCTCCTGCATTTTTAATCACTAATACATTTTTAAAAATAAACAACAACTTCAAAGTCAAAGCAACTCTACAAATTAGGCCTATAATTTATGGAACTGTTGGTCAGTTGGGAGGAGGAAAAGAGAAAAAAAAAAACTGTCCGGGACCGGAATCGAACCGCTCCAAAAGTCATTGCTCGACATCAAATGCAGACGCGCTATCAAATCAGCTATCAGAAATTCCGAGAAATTTGTGTAGATTAAGCATAATATACATAGACACTTCCATCTTTGGTGCTATGCGGTTGTCTATACTTAGATGTAGTCACGTGATCGGAGGGGTATCCTGGTCTGACGTCAAACAAGATGGGCGCCTTACCTAAAAATAGTTTGCATCATTTCTACTTTTAATCGCATGTGGGGGACATGCCCCCCTGAAACCCCCCATATTGTTAAATTTACTATTTTCAAACATCAAAAACTTAATAACTATTGATTTGTGGCAAAAATTAAGGCCATAATTTATTCGTGTTCAGCATGCAAAATTCTACTTAGAAAAGAAGTACAGTAGAACCTGCCTTAACGGAAACCTGTGTAAAACGGAAACCTGTCTTTACGGAATTTCCCCGCTCCCCCCTTGATATATTCCTCTTTAATTACCTGTATAAAACTGAAACCTGTCCAATGCGGAAACAAAGAAAAATCCGCTCCCTTCCGAGGGTTTCACCTGTCTAAGACGGAAAATGCTTTGCCCGCTCAGCCCTGATTTGAAACAAAACTCGCAAGTTTGATTCCGCCGGCTCTAAACTTAACGCCATGGCCATGCCGCTGGGCGAGGAAGGGGAGTAGGGGTGCAATGGGGGTAGAGTAGAAGTTACCCTATGTTAACCCATCATGTGAGCACTGAGCGCTACAGATGGTCAGTGTAGTGTAGGTGTGATATTGATATCTCACAACTGCCCGTGAGAGTGCTCCGAGTAGCCAGCCACTACGCAAACTTTCCTGGGTAGCCAGAAGCCAGAGGTGTGAAATTAGATTGACCAATGCCTGCCTCCCTGATCGTACGGCCTGCTGAGAAAAGAGTTCTTCGAATCGTTGTTACAATGATGGCAGTGAGGGGTGGCATTTGTGGGTGGGAGCAAAGGATGTCTTCAAACGTTTCTGTTTTTAATAGGTCAAACAGTGGTCCTATGAAAGGCAAGCACTGGTGGTAATTGGATAAGTAAGACTGACGCATGTCACTATCAGACAGGATAGCAGCAGAGAGGTGTGAAGTTTTGACCATTGCTTGCCGATCGGACAAGCGATCCTTGATCCCACCGGCTGGGCCTTTGACCCCCCCGCACCCCCACCCCCCATAAATTCCCCTGTCTAAGACGGAATTTTTTTCCTGTTCCCTTGCGATTCCGTCTTACACAGGTTCGACTGTATATTAAACATGAACATGAGAAGGGTGTAGTAAAAAAATACGTTTTTTAAAAAAGAATCACTTTTACATGATCTAATCTAGCTAGAGATCAACCTTATCAAGTTTCATGGTGGTGGCCTATCTTTTGCTCCTATGAGAGCCGTTGGTGATTGTATTTTTTCCTCTTTTTTTTTGCAGGAGATTACACTTTTTTCTTGCTGCTAATTTTTAAGGCAGGCGCTATTTGCAACGCTGGTTTCTGATTCTCATAGCTCGCTATTTGAAACGCTGCGTTCTGGATAGCTCCCATGCTTTTTGAGACACCAGTGCTAGAAATAGATCTAAAATCTAGATCTAGATCTTGCCATCGTTTCTACATAAAATAATATAGAATCTTGACTCTTCTAGTTCTGCCTTAATTGTGGAAGCTTTCTCAGTTTCTTGATAAACTTTCTAGGATTTGACTCCTTTTTTTATGACGTTGTCTTATTCTGATCAATATTCGATAGATCTAGATCTTAGATCTAACAATTAACTGACATTGTTGCGCTTCTCAATCTAGATCTAGTCTATTCATCTCTCATAATCATAATTTTTTGAGTTTGAGCAAGTAAGTCAAAAGACGCTTGGATAAAACTATAACAAAACAGTGCAGCTCGGTAAGCAGAGCTATTGAACTTTAACCAGGCCTAGATCTAATTATTGGAAAAAAGAAAAGTATACTTTATAGGTAAAAAAGCTCTTCTTGGTCTTGGGGACAAAACCAGAATGTGCATGCTTCATCACTAGGCCTACATAAAAAACTACAAAGCAAGAAGTTATTATAATTGTGGGAAAAAATTGTTGGTCAGTCGGGAAGAGAAGAAGATTTTAAAAAACCCAACAAATCTTCCGGGACCGGGATTCGAACCACGCTCATAAAATGATGGTTTGACTTCATACGCAGACATCCTGTCAATTCGGCCATCAAAACTCCCAACAACGAAAGGTAGATCCCTATATTTAACACACGGAGACACAGCGTTTTATTTAGCACTGGCGCTAATCGCAACACAGCGATTTATGTAGCACTGGCTAATGGCAATGCGGCGTTGCAAATTGGCATTTCCAATTTTTTAATTAATTTTCTCCAAGTAAGAGTAAGAAATTTAATGTAATATTTCTATTAAATTTAAATTGGAATACAACATAATAATATATTGTCTTCATATGATCATTTGAAAGTTCTACAATTTTTTTTTGTATAGAACCTCTATCGTTACATTAAGGGAAAGAAATTTATAAAGAGTTGCCCTGATTTATCTTGCATTCTAATAATTTCTTACTGAAATTATTTGACAGCTGTCTTTCTGTAGTTTCTGGAGTATTTTTGCTTTGACTTCAGTAGCATGAAGGCTTCACTGGTGTAATTTTGAAAAATGATCTTTCCTTTTATGTCTTGTGTCAGGTCTCTACTCCAGTTTTCTAGAGTAGCATCTGACTACAAAAGTTTATTATAAAATCTGCACCCTGGTAAAGTCAGCTTCTCTCCATTCTATTTCCTTGTGTGTGCTCTTCCAGCAAATGCTAAATTTTATATTGTGCCCCCATATTGGCACAGTTAGATCATTTAGAAGGCTGTCCGCTTTGACTCTGCCCATCAGGCCCATCCCGCGCTGAGAAGGATTTTCAATTTTTAAAAAAAGTATACTTACACGGGAATTGATGTTCTGTCATAATTTTCTTTGTGTGGTGACCAACCTAACAGATAAACCACAGATGGTAGTTCTTCCTACTTACCAATCCTTTTCATGTCTACTTTTACTTTTGCTTTCGTTTTTTTTTGTTGTAAGTGTTTTACACCGCTTGCAACTGTTTAAGGTCATATGAGCTTGCGGGTTTGCTTTCCTGCTGGATTGACCTTAAGATGTTTCTTGCTTCTCTAGAGGTAGCATGTTTTGTTGGGCTCCCGTACAAAAGTATTCCGAAGTTGAAAAAAGAAAATGCCTTAGTGGGTCAGACTTAAATTCAACAGCCCCCAGTTGTGCAAGTAGCCATGATACTTTATCAAGAAAGTAATCTGTATCTGTTGAGAATTTAATGGAAAGAAAAGAAGGGAACTGTGGCGGGGATAAAAGAAGCAAGCATGAGAAACTCAGAGATTAAAACAGTGTGTATTTGTGTCAGTCTGGAGAAAAGTACCGAAAAGCACAGGAAAAAGCCATAATACCATAATTTACCGGGGACCAAAATTTTTCGTCTTGATTTTCTCAAAATGATGATAATAGTTCTTAATTAAGACAATTTTGTCTTCATGTCATTGTTTCGATAAGTGAATTCTTGATATAAATGTTTTCCTTGTTAATGAAGAAAAAAAAAAGATTATTATATATATACTGAATTGTCTCATTGTTCACCTGTACAAACATTTTTGCTCATGTCAGGTATTCAATGCAGACACATCGGAAGTAGTCACATATCATCAAGTCGAGATCACACAGAAGTTCCCCAAAGAAGGGTGAGTTCTCTCTGTTTGCCATCTTGGCTTGCTCCTTTCTCACACTGTTATACACGGTGCGCACTGCAAAAATTTTACTCGTCTCTATTATAGTTTGATACATTTGAGGGAGGTTAGATTTTCTTAATGGAGGGGCAAAAGTTTTAATAATGTTTTCACAAACTGATTAAAATCCTCTGAAATCTACTATTTTAGGTTTTGTAGGTCGTGATGGGTTCCTTTGGAGGAAAATCATAGCCAACAGCCTGTTAATAGGCCAATAGATGTTATGTTAGATAACGGGATCAGATCTTTTTCTTTTGTTTGCTCAATGAATGTGATAGGAATTGATGGACTTCCAGGTCAAAGTTGGGGAATGAAAGTATCTCAGATGGTCCTGCATCGTAATAATTTAGTCTTGCAGTTTTAGTTTTAAAAGTTGGTTTGACAAAATCAGACTTTCACATCGGCATCAATACTTCCTTCAAGTCATTAAGACCAACATGTTCAAAGTGATTATAATACAAAAACTGGGCCCGGTAAATTCCTTATGATAACTGCTTTTGTGACATTTTTGGCTGAACATTTGTTACTGAAATTTTGTGGGTAACATTTCTAATTAAAAATTTCATATTAGGAACAATGCTCTCATGACATGTTTTCAATAGTAGGAATTGTTTGCTGACTTTCAGATGGGTGGAAGAAGATCCTATGGAGATTCTCAATTCCGTCAAGGTGTGCATCGAGAAAGCGGTGGACAACCTACAAGGTCTAGGGTTCCAACCCTCAGATGTGAAAGGTGACTGTTAAGTACTTGTGCTTTGTTATAATCTTGATGCCTGCGCTGTTTACGCGCAAGCGGTTGGAGGGTACTACTGTTAGGTTCCACTGAACTTTTCTTTCCCTTTGTTTTTTCTGTCTGGTCAGGTGGTTGGAGGGCGATACTGTTAGGTCCTACTTCTTTTCCTAGCTGAAATGAGGGTTATTATAATGCTTCACTTTACTCAAACAAAGAAACAAACAAACTGTTAGCATACACCTATATCAGGCTTGACATGCAGGGCTTTGACACAGGAGACCCTGGCTCGAATACCCAAAGAGACAGTCTTGGACTTAGGCTGATGGAGGAGCTTTCTGTTCTGGGCTTTTGTTGACACATTTGACTCAGTCGTTTGGGAGCAGGGGCGCAACATTTGGCTATCCTGCCTCTTAAATAACTGGGTAAATTTTTACTTTCACTCCTGCACACAGATGCACTGTTTCAGGGGTTTAACTGCTGTACTGTTTGCTGCAGATCACACATAAAGCCACTAAAACTGTCGCAAATCAATTATTTTCAAGACAATTTCAAATCTAACTGTAAAATATCAAATTATGGTTAAAAACAGGGTGGCATGCCCCCCTGTAACCCCCCAGATTTTCTTTTACCCCAGTGGGGCAGGCCCCCCTGGAACCCCCCGATTGGTCCAAGGCATGTATATCTCGGTTAAAAACAATCAAATATTTCATAAACTATTAATTTGTGACGGAAATGAAGTTGATATTCGTTTTCAGCGCATCAATATTTAATAGACAATAGACAACTGGTAGCTGAGTGTGAGACGGGAGGGAAAGTAAAAAAATACCAATAACTGTAATGTTGAAAGGGGCGGTCCACACTGGGGACAGTATTATTTAAATTGTTGTCGGTGAATTCAGGTTATGATATAATGGGTGGCAATTCAAGAATACCAGGGCAGTGCTACTGAGTGAAGTTGTATATAGGCCATTCCGAAAGAGGGGATATTAATATGTTCTTATGCACAGTAGAATTGTAAATGAACTGATTTATCAATGTCATGCTCATACTGGGCAGGAACAACACAGGGGGAACTGCTGCCTTTACTTTCCTCATCCTTACTATCATAATTTTTCCTCAACTTCTTTTGTATGTTTGTCACTCTCTTGTGAACTGCTATTTCTGGGTTGCCTTGATAGTCGAAGTGAGCTTTGTGTGATGTTAAGACTAGAGCAGAGTAATCCTGATTCCCCTTTTGGACTTCTTTATTGACATCCACCTCTTCGCGCTCATATGACCTTATGCAGTTGCAAGTGCCGTAACACCTTACTTAAACTAAAGACTCTGCTAGATTGCTTAGTGTAAGACCATGCTTTATGCCTTTTTAAAAAGTGTGATTTTTGACGGAGTTACTACGGAGCAAATGAGCCGTTTTGAGATGTTGGGCAATTGCCTTTGCTTTCTCAAAGTTTAGCTTTTCTGTCTCACCAAGTTCAAGTGACTATAATGTGAATGTATTTTTACTTATGGCTTTTCTCTTATGCCGATGGTCAAACTTTTGCTTGCATTTTCAGCCATTGGAATCACAAATCAACGAGAGACAACCATTGTGTGGGACAAAAACACTGGGAAACCTTTATATAATGCTATTGGTGAGTGGAAGTTATTTTTGGAATACCCCACGGGGCGATGCTACTGACTGAAGTGTCTTTAGGCCATTCCCAAAGGGGGGACATTAATATGTTCTTATGCACAGTAGAATTGCAAATTGTAAATGGGCTGATTCATCAATGTCATGCTCATAAATGCCTGAACTGCAACACGAAACGCCTGCCTTTTCTTTCCTAATCCTTACTATCGTTATTTTTCCTCTATTTCTTTTGTATGTACATGTCACACTCTTGTGACCTGCTATTCGAAACAGACTTTGTGCTGTTGAAGCTAGAGAGGTGAGCAGAGTAAGCATGATTCCCTGTAAGAACTTCTCTGTTGACATCCACCTCTTGGCGCTCATATGACCTTATGCAGTTGCGAGCGCCGTAAAACCTTTACTAAAATTAAAACTATTTTTGGAACCTTTTGAATTGGATGCTTGTTGGAGGGCGTCACTAGTAAGTTGTTCTTCTTTACTTTCCCCTCTGTTGTTTCTGTCTGTGTGGGCGTTACTAGCAGATGCTATTTCTTCACTTCCCGTCGTTTCTGTCCGCCAGTCTTACTCTTTCCCAATACTAAATGACATAATTTATTGTGTCCATGTGCTTCATATTTACTTGGCCAAATACGTACATTTTTTTGTAATTTCCTCCATGGTTGCAACACTATCGCTAGTAATTTTTTTTTTCAAGCTTCTAGCCATTGGAATAGTAAAAATTGGTCTATTATTTAATTTGTATCCTCATTGCAGCTGAGTTTTGTTTCAATTTTTCAAATCCAATATTGAGGTATGTTCACTTTTCTGCTGTAAGCTGACAATGCCCTTTTTTCAGTATGGTTCCAACATTTTTTATTTACTATATCAAAAGCTTGATCAGTTAACCTACTTGTGTGAAAAAATGAAAGTGAAACTGTGACTAATTTTTAAATAAATTTGAATTCAAATTTCAGAAGAACTCAATTTTTCTCTGGTTACGCTGACAGAAAACCTCTTTTTCTCGAAATTGGCATGAATTTTAAAAAAATGCATTTGTCAGCTTACTGGCAGTTTTGCTTTGGTCATACTTCACTTTTACCGGTCCTTCTCTCCATCTTTTCCCCAGTGTGGTTAGATCTGAGGACTGCAGCCACAGTGGAACAGCTCATTAAGAAGACGCCCGGTCGAGACAAGGACGCGCTCAGGGTAGGTTGGGTCAAAGAGTCACGGGCATGGAGAGGAGGGTGACTGTACAGGTGGGGTCAAAGGGTCAAAGGGTAATCCTCACAGGTGGGGTCAAAGGGTCAGAGGGTAATCTTCACTGGTGGGGTCAAAGGGTCAGAGGGTAATCCCCACAGGTGGGGTCAAAGAGTCAGAGGGTAATCCTCACAGGTAGGGTCAAAGGGTCAGAGGGTGCGGTCAAAGAGTGACCTTCACAGGTTCGATCAAAAAGCCAAAAGTGATTGTCACATGTTGGGTCAAAGAGTAACCCTCACTGGCGGGATCAGACAGGTGGAGTCAAAGGAGATAATACAATGGTAATTATATTGTGGATAGGCATGGAAGAATTAAGTTCTCAAATAAATTTCTTTATAACAAGGAGGAAAGTCTTCGTTTTTCGTGTGTGTGGAAAAAAATCCTGAAAAATATCTTTTTGAGGAGGAAAAAAATCCTCTTTTTTTTCATTTCTTTTGTTTTTTTCTGACTTTTCTGCCTCTTGCACACAGCCTCTGTGCGGTCTGCCATTAGCGACCTACTTCAGTGCTTTGAAGTTCCGGTGGCTGGCGGACAACTCTATTGAGGTGCGGCGTGCGGTGGATGAAGGTCGCTGTATGTTCGGTACCGTCGACTCCTGGCTTGTGTGGGTGAGTCGAGATGTTGCGGTTGTTTCTGCTGTTGTTGTTGTTGTTGTAGTTGTGATTGTTGTTGTTGTTGTATTGTGGATGAAGGTAGCTGCATGTTTGGTACAGTCGACACCTGGCTTGTGTGGGTGAGTTGAGATGTTGCAGTTGTTGCTGCTGTTGTTGTTGATGTTGTAGTTGTTGTAGTTGTGATTGTTGTTGTTGTTGTTGTACTGTGGATGAAGGTAGCTGCATGTTTGGTACAGTCGACTCCTAGCTTGTGTGGGTTGTGGATGGTTGGTGGGTGCCCTGGTGTGGTCTGCTCGTTCTTTCCAATGGAACCACATTCTGTGAAACTCTTATTAAAACATAAAGCATTGTGTGGGTTAATGAGGATGTTGTGGTTATTGTCCGTTGTTATTGTTCCTGTTGTTTTTTTCTGTGGTCTGTTGTTGTTGATCCCATAATCCACAAGGATCGTAGGTGTGCTGCATGACACAGAGCCTCGTCAGGTGCCTCAACTTTTCATTTTTTATTGGTGCACGCCAGAGTTTAGGCGAAGGATTTCTCTGTCCACTCCGCAATGTTATCGGTCCACCTCTTCCTTTGCCTTCCTCTTCTTCTCCTCCCCTGCACAATTCCCGGAGTAGGTGGTTGGCGGGTGCTCTGGTGTGGTTTGCTTCTTCTTCACTATCAAGCCTCTATTGTCCTTATCTGTCCTTTTTTATGTAGGTTACTCTCTTGTAACAGTTCTATTCTTCGGCGCTTATATGACCTTATTGTGTTGTAAGTGCCGTAAAATTTTTACTAAAATAAACAGTTCATCAAAGAATGGTCTTGGATAGGTTTAGTGGACTCAAAAATCATGTGACTGTGGCTGCATGTGCCAACTCTGGGATACTGAACCTCAGGGGCAAGACAAGCGCAGTTCAACAGACGCATGAGTACTTTTCGAGACTCACGTGGAGGCGTCTCGGTGGTCTTAGGAGGAAATCTATAAGGTTGCTCTGAAATGTGAGGGCAGGGTGGTGTTTAATATTCGAAAGATTGTGGGGAGTGAGGGGGGGGGGGGCTCAGATTGTTCATGTAAGTGGGGGGCATGCCTGCCATGCCGATCAGGGTAAGAAGGCCCCCATGTCTGACACGTGTGACATCACTGCTGCGAGCTCAAGTCTTATATATATAACCTCTTTGAGAGGAGGTCAAAACTGTTACTCATGTGATTGCTTTCTTGTCTTGTGTTCAGTTAGGGAAGGTACCACAAAACTTGGGTTCCTTTTTAATTTGTCACATGCGCAACGTTTGCTTTAATGACCGTCTTCAATGTAATTGAGGGTAATAGACAGGGGTTTGAATGACTAGAACCATCATACCTGGGCAACCGAGAGGAATATTATGTGAAGATTGCTTTTCTTTCACAATATTTTTATGGGTTACGTAAACTGTCTTATTTTGTAAGATTTTATTACTAAAATACTAAAGCTTCCAAAGTGTTTTACCAATAGGGTTCAAATTTTGCGTGATGTCTTGCATCATTTTGTCAACATCATATAAGCATAGTCTTTTTAGTTTTTGGGGGTAATTTTTTTATAACCCTCCTCCTTAAAAATTTCACTTTTTTGCTAATGCAGCACACAAAATAAGCAGCTAAAACGAAACTAAATAAAATATACAATTGTCCTGTGGACACAGGTTTTGTATTGTAGTAGTTAATGATCTCACTAAATAACAAAGACATTTTTTGAAAAGTGAAAAAACCTTAGGATTTCTTCAGTGTCCTAAATTTTGAGGTAACTGTTACACAATATGCCTTTCAGTTGTCGATGAATGATATTTCATGACATTCAAATATCTAACCATTTCCTACGAACATACAGTGATAACACAAGACATATCTAGAATCCAAACAGATGGAAATTTCAGTAGCACCTTCCCTTTACACTGCATGTTGTGCTCTTTGAGATATCCCCATGTGTGTTTTCTCCCCAGAATTTGACCGGCGCCACCCAAGGTGGTCAACATATTACTGACGTGACCAACGCTAGTCGGACAATGCTGTTGAACCTGACCACCCTCGACTGGGATGAACACTTGTGTTCGTGAGTGATGTTGCCCGATAAGCTTTTTCTTATACGTATCCAGTTTGGAAAAAGATTGATACTGTCAAATTTGCTCTAACGGCCACCTGTATGTATAAGATAAGACAATGACCTGTACAAACAACCACCTGTGTAAGACACTCACCTGCACAAACGACTACCTGTATAAGACGATCACCTGTACAAACGACCAACTGTATGTTTAAGATAAGACAATCACCTGTACAAACAGCCACCTGTATAAGACAATCACCTGCACAAACGACTACCTGTATAAGACAATGACCTGTACAAACAGCCACCTGTATAAGACAATCACCTGTACAAATGGCCACCTGCATAAGACAATTACCAGTACAAGAGACCACTTCCTATTCCGCACCCCCCGCATTTATTTACATGATAATAACACTGTGTAAGACAGTCACTTGTCTAAGACGGCCTTTTTTTTTACAATGGGTGGTCTTCTTAGATAGTTTTGGCTATAGAAATTTCAAAGATGACGAAAATACAGAGTTTTTAAAACTATGTGTAGTTGACCCTGTTATACAGATATTTAAGCTGGACAATTACTTAAGATCATGAAAATAAACTAGAAGGTACTGAAATGTGGATCTTATGAGACTGTTGGAGAATTTCTTGAAAGGAATTGAAATCAAATGAAGCAGTCACTATTGAAAACATGTAGGAAGAAACAAATGTAATTTTTGGATGCAGGTGATTGGCAGGTTTGCTCCTTTCCTTTCAGACATCTACCATTCTGCTTATCTCTTCTCCTTTATTTTTGGTGTTTGTTATCCTCTTGTAACACTTCTAATCTTCTGCACTTATATGATATGACCTTGCAGAAATTGTTGTTGCTCTTTTTTTTTGTAAGTGTTTTACAGTGCTAGCAACTGCTTAAGGTTATATGACTGTCCCCGTAGGAATATGCGATTGTTTTTTCGGGTAATTTTGCAACATTTGTATAATTTTTCACAAAACAATTAATTAACGCCTCGCCATTTGACTAAAGGGAAATAATCACAGTAATAAGTCTCATTTAAGTGAAAAGTTGGTTATTTCCCTTGTTAGAAGATCTTGGTTTAAATTGAATTGGTTGGGATTTTGTTCCTTGCGCCGTTTAATTTTTCAATCCATCAAAAGTTGTTGTTCATTCTCATGTCTGCAGATGTTTCATGTTTGACAGGTGTCCCTGGTTTTAGTAATGTGCCAGCATCAGAGGTCCAGATGTCCTTTTTTTTTTTCTTTTTTACATTTTTCTTTCCTCTATAGATCTAGATCTACAGCTGAAAGTTACAAAGATTATATTTTTTGGTTGTTTTTTTTTTTCTTACGGATGTGTATTGTTTACTTTCCAAATACACAACAAATCACTGATACTGATATGTTCTGTTTTAAATTTTTCTGTACATAAAACATGAAAATCATGAAAATTCGTGTTGAAAAAGTGCAAAACATGTTGCGAATGGTGTTACGGTAACTTGCATAATTTTTGCATGATTTTGCTTTTTTTTGGCATAATTTGGCTATCTAAATTCGCATAAATCTATGGGGACAGATATGAGCACGCGGGACACATCAAACATTTTCATTTGGTAGGAAATTAAAAAACTTTGCTCAGGTGTTGGCCAAAGCCTTCTCTTATCGATTTTGAACAACCACTAAGGGATCTTTAATATGCGCAACTTGCGCACGAGACCTCCGACATTTGTCGCCCTTGTCCGAGAAGGCTAATGTAGATCTTTCCTACTATAAGATCAGGGGTGTGGCTGAAAGACAGCAGTAAGAATAAGCCAGGGAGTAGTAATAAAAAGGCTGTAGAAAGAGTCAGGAGCCCAGAGGAGGGGGCAAAGGAGGTGAGGGGGTGAGGGTAGAAAGTGGAGGCGAAAGCAGACGACAGTACTTATGCTAGAGAGCTGGAGAGGGTGTAAAAGGAGACAGTTTTAGAGAACAAAAATTTCTGTGGCTGTCCGGATTCAAACACGGGACCTATTGAATGAGAGGCAAACACCTTAACCTCTAGGCCACGAGAGCCCCCCCCCCCCCCCGTGGCTCTGTTTGACTATGTTTTACAAGGTGAGTTAAAATAACACTATTGTAGTTATTAATTTTTTTGGGTGACACTGACGGTGTTCTGTTTATTTTTACTTGCAGGTTTTTTAACATTCCAAAAACTGTTCTTCCCAAAGTTCGCAGCTCGTCGGAGATCTACGGGAAAATGGCTTGCACTGCTCTGAAAGATGTCATAATTTCTGGGGTGAGTTGCTGACATTTTTTCAGTTTCAGTTTTTTTGGTGATCATCCTCATCTTCATCAATCAACATCATCGTCGTCGTCATCATCATTGCCATTGTCATCGCTATCATCATCATCATCATCATATCATCATCATCCTTATCATCACCATCATCATCATCATCTTCATCGTCATCGAAATTGTCATTGTCATCATTATCATCATCATCTTCATCAGATGAGAGTTTCATTTAATTTGAGTTTAAGTAAAGAGAAGCACATAAACACGGTCTTTTGGTGCAAGAAAAAACAAAGACTTTCAGACAGAAACAAGAAAGGGAAACAAAAGAAGCAAAGGACCCCCAGCAACCCGCTCACTCTCGTTGGTAGCTTTAATTTTTTAAATTTCCTCTTATCGAGTTATCTTTCCCACAGGTCTTGAGTGATCAAAAACCTTTAAATTAAATTTAAAATTCAAAACAAGAAAATGTTTATCATTTTCTATCTTCTGCTTACTTTTTCTACACATATCTTGAGTAAACAGAATTTTTCAAATTAGAAATACAAAACAAAACAAAAAATAAAAACAAAAGATGTATTGTATTTGCCACTTTCTATTTTGTTTACTTTTTCTCAATTGGTCTTGAGTAGTCACAATAGGCTACTTCAAATTAAAAAAACAAACTCACACAAACCCCTCCCCCCCGCTCCCCCATCAAAATGAGAGATTCATTCTCTTTGTTACTTTCTATTCTCAGTTTACTTTTCACAGTTCTTTAGGAGTTATCACAAAACTTCAAATAAAAAAAAAATTCTCAAACCCCCCCTCCAAACCCCTCCCCCTCCAACCCCCCAGCCCCAAAACAATACAACCCTCAACAAACAAACAAAAAACGTGAATACGAGACATTCATTCTCTTAGTCACTTTCTATCCCCTTTCACTTTTTCTTCCACCAGATCTTGGGTGACCAGCAGGCGGCCCTGGTCGGCCAGTCGTGCTTCCGGGTCGGAGAGGCCAAGAACACGTACGGCACCGGCTGCTTCCTGCTCTACAACACAGGGCTCTCCGTAAGTCCAGTGTGTTCTGTACAGTGTCAGAGCTTGCCAAGTGGGTGGTTGGCGGGTGCTCTGTTGTGATTTCTTCTTCTTTCCTGTAAAAAAACTATCGTCCTTCTCTCTCCTTCTCCTTTTTTGTGTTTGTTACTCTCTTGCAACACTTCTAATCTTTAGCACTTATATGACCTTATTGTGTTCCAAGTGCCGTAAAACTTTTGCTAAAACTAAAACTAAAGCTTGCCACAACGTGGCCTCGGAACTATTTTGTCCAAAGTGTACTGAAGTAAAGAGTGAGTCCACTTTGGACATTATAGTTCTGAGATGATGACATATTTGAAGTCGTACCGACTGATAATAACAAGACTTTATCTCAGTCACAATAATAATGATACTGCATTTTATAATTATAATATTGATTTGACTCATTCGCTACGCCGAGCCGTGGGGGGCGGCGCGGCTAAAGTGCCGTCAGTACGCTAAGCCACCCCCGGCGGCTCGAGAACCGATCTTCAATTTTAGCTTAGATTCTATTCCAATCCACATATCCATGTTAAAATAAAGGTCATAATATAATGTTGACTTCCGGGTCAAGCATTTCCACTGAAAATCGGAAATTTAGATTCTGTTTTGAAACGTGATTTCGTAGTTTATTCGACTTTGTTTTATCGCGATGCCAAAATTATAGCCCGGACACCAGTCTCAGTAATTTTACACAACTGAATCTATCATTATTTTGCCCACTAAAGAAATGTAGGACTCTTTTTTATAATATTGATGCGATTGGACTCATATTGCCAATGCACTGTTATTGAGAAATCAATATTTTTGAGTGCTAGATCTAGGTCTAGATCTAAATTGTCAAAATATTTTTTTCTCCCCAGAATCACTACTTTTTGATGAAATTACCCAAAAAGTGCCACTCAAGACATGTATAGGTTTATTCCAAATGCAGTTCTGAATAATTCCATATAAGATAGAGTGGGTTTTTTCTGTTTGAGATCGTTTTTCAAGATTAACTGATTCCGTCCATGATTTTTTCAGGCTCTGGACAGAGTTATTTTTCCCTGCTCAGTTTTAGACCTGGGGTGCATCTATTTAATGCATTACTGTGAAGCTCTAAGTCTCTCTAATAGGTATTGTCATATACCAAACTGATGGGAATAAATAGAAAAATCTGTTTATATCAATAACAATGACCTATAATCTGTTTCTCAGCTCTACAAGTCCTTATAATCCATAGAAATCAACACAACATTGTAGCGATATCACCCTGCTAGCACACATTTATGCAAGAATTTCACAAATTTAGTTGAATATCTTTCTTTGAAGAGCCTTTTTCTTATACCAGGCTCCGTGTTGTTTACCCTTAGATCTAGCCTACATCGCAACAACAAAACAACGATTTTTGCAAGAATTTCACGAAGTTTCGATTGATTTTGGTGCTCAGAGATTGAGGTCAGGTTTGTTTACAAGTTCTACTTCCTTTCGACAACTTAAAAAGTAGGAACTATGTTAAAAAGTGCACCTTTGTTTCGGATTTCGTTGAGCCGCTCACAGCGGCCGAATGGACGCAGCGGAAAAACTCAGAGCCACTGTCAGCAGCCGAATGGACGGAATCAGTTAAAAAACAACAACTTTTTTTACAATATCGGATGTTATGTTCAATATGTACAAATATTATGGAATGTAGGTAAATATCTGCAAATTTTTCAATATTTCCCAGTTCTATATTCATTTATGGTTATTTTGATGTATCATTTGACTAGGTGCAAACATATTTTATGAGTTTCACCAAGATTTTTTATTTTTGAGTTTCAAATTTTATCCTCAATGAATTAAAATTGTGTTGCGTAATCGTCTCTTACAGGAACCAAAGTTGAAAAATACATAAATAAACATTACAGATGTATTCTACAGACCATACTGAAAATATTGGTTTCTAATACGTTGATATTTATTTGAATTTGTGGCCACAAAGACTTTTTAACTGCCCACTAGTCATCGTCTCATTCGCCCTCCCGAAAAAAAATTTGTCCACAAGCCGAAAATAATACGTAGCGAATGAGTTAAAATAGATCTAATGAAATAACAATAATAATAATGATAATGACAAAAATAGTAATAACTGTATAAATAAAAATGTATTTGTAATAAAGATAATAATGCCAAGAGAGAGTTTGACTTGATGTTCTCTCTCGTCGCTTGTGTTTGTGCAGGCTGTGGAGTCTAAGACAGGACTGCTGACCACCGTGGCCTACAAGCTGGGGAAAAACAAGCCGGCTGTTTATGCTCTAGAGGTGAGGAGCATGCTTTCAGTTCTAATGATGGTGATACTGACAGCGATAATACTGATACTACCCCTACTAGTACTGCTATGAAGAAGAGCAGCTGTAAAAATAATAAAAACGATAACAATAATTGTAATAATAATAATAACTGAATGGTAATAATAATATTAATGATAATGATGATAGTGATAATAATAATAGGGATAATGATAATAATAATAATTATTATTATTGTAACAGAGCTGCCTAAATCTACCGATTTTTCTGTTAGATACCAATTTTGGGCCTGTTCTCTCACTGTACCGATAAGGTGTCAAAACTACCGGATTTGCGATGGGTGCTGAAAGAAGAGAAAGAAAAAAAAAGTTCTGCAGTGCTTCCATACATTCCGTACATTCTGAAAGTTCCGTTCTTGCAGCATCATCATATCAACTCCATGCGTTAGAAAGAGGGAGGGGTCAGTACTTGCCTCCTTAACTTGTCAAATATTTACGGCAACTCTCGGCAATAAGTTGTATTAGCAACTGCCAGATTGCTCATTTCGTACACTCGACCATTGTCTATCTGTGCCGTTCGGTTGGCAATAGTTTTTCACGTGCATATCGGCTAAAATCTGTCTACTCACAATAGATAATCTTCTTCCTTCTTTTCATTCATTCTTTCTTTCTGTCTACCTTTGGGTTTTTGCTGCGGCTGGAAAATCTGTGCTTTTAATTCATTTATCTAGGAAACAAAATTGTGAATGTAGAAAGAAAATCGGTATCGAAGCAAAACATTCTCAAATCTGTCTTGGTCTAGAGAATTGGTCACAGTACCAAATGAAGATTCTACGCAAGGGGACTGCGGGAATTATTACCCTCGAATCTGGAAAAAAAAATCGCTGAGACCCGAGAAAATGCACAAAGTCCTCGAAACTAAATCTGAAAGGCGACTGAGTTCATATTTTACCGGTCGTGTTTGTGATATAACGTTCAGCTATCCCCAGTCCGAGAGTGTGTTTCACTATTGAATAGTGGCAATGAGGAAATGCCATTTTCAACCCTCAGAAAACTCTATGTTGGATACCTAAGTTACAAAGGACATATCAGTGTCATATGCAAGTGTCGGGAAATATGTTTTAATATAGTTTCTATTGGTATGGGCTAGGGGTTTTGAAGTCAGTTTGGCTATCACCCTGCACTCAATTCCAGATTCAATACTGAATGATAGGTGCCTTGAACGATAGTCCATAAATGAACATACTGTTCATCATAACTTGTGCTCACCCAAACACCCCCTTCCCCTCCCCACATTTATAAACACACGCAAGAGCATGCACACGTGCACACACAGACATACACACATGTGCATGCACGAACAAGTTTTCAAAATGATTACCCAATATCACGGAAAGCAAGCGTGTTCGATGGGGCAACGATCAGCTTTTTTTTTCCTTGTTTGTCTTTGTACTACCTGATTTTGGGCCAAAATACCTGAAACTGACCCTGAATCTACCTGAAATAGGAACTTTGAGGTAGGCAGCCCTGTTATAATTATTGTTGTAAGTAAAAATAATAATTTAATAACAACATTGTAATAATAATAATAATGATTATGATAACAAATGATACGAAGGAAGGGGAAAAAGATGATATTTTTAAAAGAGTCATTATGATGATGATTATACTCATGAAGTTACTGATAGCAATATTAATAATAATATGCTGATCATAATTATAATAATGTAATGTTAATAATACTTACCTTTACTACTACTATTACTAATGATAACAATATGCCCTGGAGGTCAGTGGAGTAGAAACTATTATGGCCACTACCTCGCCCTACCGTTTCATGACCTCTCACCCCTTGACCTCTCACTCCTTCTTAACTCATGACTTCTTACCCCCTATGACCTCTCACCCACATGACGATGACCTCTCACCCCATGACCTTTTACCCCTACATGATAATGACCTCTCATTCCACACAACAATGATTTCTCACCTCATGACCTCTGACCCCCCCTCCCCAGACGATAACCTCTCCCCCTATGACCTATTACCTCATGACCTTTTACCCCAACATGATAATGACCTCTCACCTCACACAAGACAATAACTTTTCACCCCATGACCTGTTACTCTACGCAATGATGACCTCTCACCCCCACAAGATAATAACCTCTCATACCAAGACCTCTCACCCTATGATCTCTCACCCCCTACAAGACAATAACCTCTCACTCCATAACCTCTCACCTCATGACCTTTCACCCCGTGACCTCTCTCCCCACACAGGACAATAACTTCTTTTACCAAGACCTCTCACCCCATGACATCTCACCCTCCACAAGATGATAACTTCTTTCTTCCCTTGACCTCTCACCCACATGACAATGACCTCTTACTCCATGACCTTTTACCCCCCACACGATGATGATCTATCACCCCACAAGATAATGACTTCTCATCCCGTGATCTCTCACTCCATGATCTTTCACCCTATGACCACTCGCCCTACGCAATGGTGACCTCTGACCCTTGGTCTGCGTGTTCCCCAGGGAGCAATCGCCATCGCTGGTGCCTGTGTGCAGTGGCTCAGAGATAAAATGGGCGTCATATCCTCCTCCTCTGACATTGGTGAGTAATAAAAATGATAATAATAAATAGCATTTGTGTAGTGCATACCCGGGCTTGACTGCAAGCTTGATGCGCTTTACACTATATTATTACCTCAGCAGACCCAAGAACACTCAAAAACATTCTCAGCTTCCCGGGAAGCATACAGTGCGAGCAGCTGATTAAGCACTCAAACACTAACAAAGTGACAAGATCTTTTGCTGTCAAAAGCTGCGTAACCATTCCCATCTGGGTGAAGTGAGGAAAATATGTATAAAATGCCTTTCCCAAGGACACAATGTTGGACCCATGATGGGATTCGAACCCATGACCTTACGGTTATGAGTCTGGCAGCCTTACAGGTAGCTGTGCGCTTTCAATCTTGATATCCTCCTTATTGGAGATTGATGTGTGGTTTGTTTTTTAAAATCTTTTCTTTCACTGTGGATGGTTGGCAGGGTGCTATTGTGTGGTTTGGTCCTTCTTTCCTATCAAGCATCTCTCTCTCTCTCTCTCTTCTGGCGCTGTGGCTTCATAAGCGGTCAGCGATGCCGACAGCACGCAGGAACTCAACACTCGCCCGGGGGTCCTTAAAAAGTGCTGAAAGTGGGTTACTGAAATGTCCCAGCAGACGGGTTCTAGCACGATAGCTGGCGGGACACCTCAGGAACACATGGTCCATAGTTTCGTCCTCCTCCTTGCAGGCTCAACAGGACGGATCTGGGTTGTTTGCTGGCGCAATTTTGTGGACATATGATCTCAGCTTGGGCGATTTTCCACCAGTTCTCATTTGGGAGAGAAGCTGGCGGTCCTGTCGTCTGAGCGAGGCCTCAAGCTGGAATGACGGCGGCTGGGCAAACGGCAGTTTGGGTTTCGCCTCTCTTTTCCACTTTGCGCGGGTCGATCGGTGGATGACGGCTTTAGCTGTCGAGAAATCGATTGGCGTGTCAATCTGGGTAATCGCTGTTGCTTCTTTGGCGATGCTGTCAACTTCCTCGTTCCCAGCCAGTCCGGCGTGGCCTGGAATCCACTGTAAGTGGATGGAACATTCAGAGCGTTGACAGAGGGTGTGCAGATGGTACCAGATTGAGCAGGCCACCTTTTCCGATTGGTTGGTAGGGCCGTATGAGAGGCGCATGACTGCTGATCTAGAATCAGTGTATACATGGATGCGTGCACTGTTCGGAAGGCTGCCTGCTGTATGTAGTGCCACAAGCATGTCAAGCGCTGTGTCGAGAGCTACAAGCTCGGCCCTGTAGCTGGAACAATACCGGCCCGCAGGTACACGTTGGTCGAGTTCGGTATCGCCGGTCTTGATCAGTATTCCACTTCCTCCATACTCAGTACCGTGCTCAGCTGAACCGTCAGTCCAGACTTCTACATCGGGCAGGGGGAGCGAATGAATTGTAGCCTCTGCTGCTGCTTTCTTGACAGCTGGTTCATTAGCACGCTTGCAGTCGGCGACAAGATCGGTGCTAAAAGTCACGTTGTATGATGCAGCCTTCCACGGTTGTGTGGGGGGTAAAACAACCAGCTCCTCACGTGGGTACGTATCCAGTTCAGTCTCGGCTACGAGGTTCTGGGCATGCTTTCTCCAGTTCGACTTGCCTGTCCGCGTGGGCACTGATTTTGTTGCGGAGGCTTTGCGTTGGTTCGTTGTAGGCAGACGCATGGACTTCTCGAATGAGATGGCAGTCAAGGCATCAGCTCTATGCCTTAGTGGTAAAATGTCTGCTTCGATGAGGAGGCTGTCCACACGAGTATCCTTTGAGCAGCCTGTGATGATTCTTGCTGCTTCATTCTGCTTTCTTTCCAGTTTCTGCAGATTGGAGGGTTTGGCAAGAGGCATGTAGGCAGGGGCACAATAGTTGATAGCTGACCGACAAGTAGCATAATATATAGGCTTTATGCATTCCCTGGAGGCACCCCAGGTGGTGCCTGTAAGGGCTTTCAATGGTCGAAGTCTGCTGGACAGTTTTAACTCAAGGTTTTGGATGTGGGCGTTGGAGGATAGAGTACGATCAAGTGTAACCCCAAGTAAGGTGGGGTTGGAGTTGAAGGTGATGGGGGCGCCTTTGAGTGAGAGTGCTGGTTTTCGCTTGGCCTCGTGGGTGCTGGTGGTGAAGAGGGTGCACTCTGTTTTCTCCGTACTGATCTCCATCTTGTTTTGCTTTGCCCACTGCTCAAGTAAGTTTATGGCTGCTTGGACACTGTTTTCAGCCTGATTTATGTCTTCGTTGGTGGCGTATATTGTATAGTCATCAGCATAGAGTCCCGTCTTCCCGGTTTCAGGCAGGCCTGCTTCAATATCATCGATGAAGACAAGGAACAGTGTGGGGGACAGGACACTGCCCTGGGGGACTCCCTGCTTGAAACGGCGAAGCCTGCTTGTTGCGTTGCCGTGCTCGACGCAGGCGTATCTGTCTCTGAGGAACGAACCTATCCATTGGGTGATGCGGCTGGGAGTAGATTTCTCAATCATCTTCTCCATTAACCTCGTGCGCCATACCTTGTCGAAGGCACGCGAGAAGTCCACGAGGGCCAGCACAGTTCGTTTCATTTTGGGACGAGCCTGGAATCCATCGGAGATATGTTGTGTTAGGCACAGGACTTGGTCTTCAGTAGACCGTAACTTGCGGAAGCCCGATTGGTTGTTGCTCAGCAAGTTGTTACTCTCCAGAAAGTACATCAGGCGGTTCTTGACGAGGGTCTCCATCAGCTTAGCAAGGCAGCTGGTGAGACTGATGGGGCGGTAGGACCCAATCTTTCCTGCAGGCTTATTCTTCTTGGGTATTGGTATGATTTTGGCACGTCGCCAGCTGTTTGGGACAATGGCCATTTCCCATGATAGGTTGAAAAGACGGAGCAGGGCAGAGTTTGCGATGGGTCGATGGGTCCGAGGTGTTTGATCATCTCATTGGTTACACCATCAAGCCCGGGAGATTTGCCGTTTTTCAGCTTTCCTATACAAACTGTCAGTTCAGCCATGGTGAGAGAATCATAGCCTGTGTTCTGGTCAATAGGGAGGAGTTTAAGCTTTTCATTAAGCTGGTAGTGCCGGTGTTTGTCTGCCTTGTCGAGTTTTAGGCGGCTGACTGAGGCGTATTCACAGCAAAAGGCTTCAGCCTTGCTTCTATCTCCTTTTAGGGTTTTATTGTTTTCTGTGAGTGCACTGCCGGTGGAGGGGGTTTTCTTGCCTGAGATGGCATGATGATATCAAGCATCTATCGTCCTTATCTCTTCTATTTTGTGTATATTACTCTCTGATAACACTTCTAATCTTCAACGCTTATATGTGAGGCAGCGTGGTGGAATCAGGCTCTCGTCAAAATACTCAAAGTGAAGAAACTTGCATTTTTGCACAGGTTTGTGAATTTTTTTCAAATTTTCGTTTTTTTGCTTAACACCTTTCATGCACATTAGAGAACTCATTTCTGTGTGGATTTTTCTGAAAAACGTTGATTAAAGGCACAAAAATGTACATTTTCAGTTACCACGGACTCTTAAGCTAAGGAAATAACTAATCTTTGGCGGCCATTTTCTCACTAATCTTATCTCTGAAAACAGGTGACCCCAACCCCCTTCATTCGCAAATATCTCGACTTGTATTCAAGATAAATGGATATTTTTTTTCACCCAAATAAAGACAAATGAACAAACTTTAAGATGATACAAATAACTCTACATGCCCAAAAATTGACGAGAGCCTGATTCCACCACGCTGCCTCACATATGACCTAATTGTGCTGGAAGTGCTGTAAAACTCTTTGTGAAACTCTCTCCTGCTTTTGTCTGACCTTTGCTTCTTCTCAACACTGAGTGAGAGTCGTTATGTTGATGGCTATTCCAGGGCAACTGACAGGACTGAAAAAAACCCCCTCTTTTGTCCCCGTCAGTTACTGAAACTTGAAAAAAACGTCGCAGAATTTGCATAAAACTCTTCTGATTTTTCAAATGACTGCATTTAAAATGAATCTTAATATGTCTTTGAAACGTTCGGATAATTTAAAGTTGAAATTTAATTGATATTGAATTACAGAGTTATCATTGTAAGAAAGTCAGGTCCAAACGTCCTGTCTGTTACCGTGGAATAGCCCTGGTTCTGCTTCTCTTTACTGAAGCAAACACACGAAACGTTATTCTTGCTTGGTCTACCTTTCCCTCTTTTGCCTTCTGTTTGCAGAGAAATTGGCTCTCGAGGTGGACTCAACGCATGGCTGCTACTTTGTGCCAGCTTTCTCAGGCCTGTTTTGTCCTTACTGGCAATCGGATGCCCGCGGGTGAGTTCTGCACTTCATCTGAACGGCTGATTTGATTAACTTTATTGTTTTATCTGTTTATTATTATTATTATAAGTAGTAGTAGTAGTAGCAGTAGTGGTGGAAGTAATATTATCATCATCATCATTATTTATTGTTGTTGTTATTGTTGTTGTTGTTACTTAATCATTATTATTATTATAGTAATTAGCATTAGTTATCTTAACTGTTATTGTTATTATTGATCACTATATTAATTTTACTGTATTGTTCTTATGAATTTCATTATTTTATTATAATTATTATCGTCATCATCATCGTCTTCATCATCATCATGGTCGCTATCATCATCATCATCATCATCATCATCATCATCATCATCATCATCAGCATCAGCATGATCATCGGCATCATCACTATCACCACCACCATGATCACCATCAATGTGTCCCGCACGCTTATATTACCTTACGCAGTAAAACACTTCCCAAAAAGAAAAACAAACAAAAAAACCCCAACACATTGATGATGACAATGATAATGATGATGATGATGATGATAATGAGTGTAATGATGAGCATGGTGGTGGTGATAGTGATGATGATGATGATGATGATGATGATGAGCCAGCGAATGTGTTTCTTTTTACTCAAATGAATAAACAATTTTAAAAAACCCCAAAAAACCAACAACTTCTCTTTGTCCTTCTAGAATTATCTGTGGCCTGACCCAGTTCACGGACAAGCGTCATATTGCCAGGGCCGCGCTGGAGGCTGTGTGTTTCCAGACCAAAGAGGTGAGGGATAATCATGATAATAATGGTATTACAATAATAATAATAATAATGATATAATAATAATGATGATAATAATAATGATGATAATAATAATAATAATATAATAATAATGATGCAGGGCTTGAATTAGGTGTTCAAGAGGGCAGGTAAAAATTGCCTCGGTGTGGCCTAAAAATCAGAGGGCATCCAGGCAATTTGCTAGGGCACCAAGGCAAAATTCACAAGGGATCATTTTGTTGATTAAAGTTGGTAATACTGGGTCATGCATCACAGCGTTTATAACAATACAATTTATTCTTACTCTCTACAAAAGTATAAAGTTATTGGAACATTTATAAAATTTGTAAAATTATGAATGAAAAGTAAGTAGAATCTAAATCACAGTAAAATCACATCAAAACAAAATTAAGCACTAAAAGTCACAGTTTTAAATCAGACGATCACGATTGCATCTGACATAAATGCCTTT
>NW_004797303.1:850703-853187 GCF_000002075.1 Aplysia californica
GATGTAGGTTCAATGACCGGTCACGATGGCGAACCCGACAAGACGCTTGTACATTGTATAACTTTCTTTTCTTTTTTTTCCCACACGTGACAGCACTGGACAAATTATACTGATTTATTTTCATGGCGTCACATTTAAAAAAATTAAAAACAAGGGCACGGCAAAAATGGCCGCGGTTGACCCTGTGATTTTAAGGGCATTGAGGCAAATTGCAAAGGCACCAAGGCAAATTGCCGCGGTCTATTTCAAGCCCTGATGATGATGATAATAATAATAATAATAATAATAATAATAGCCAAATAAGAATTGAAATGATAAAGATATTGGATAATAATAACAATAATAATAATAATGAGGAGGGGGATACAAGACGAGCGATAAACTGTCTCCCCGTGACTCCTCCTCTCTTGCCTCTTCTCCTTCCACTGATGCTCCCTCCTCCTCCTCACCCCTCCCACCATGATCTCTTCTTCTCTTCTTTCTCTCTTACTCTCTGCACCCGCTCTCCTCTTCTCCTCTTCCCTGCCTTCCTCTCCTCACCCTGATCCCTTCTTCTCTTCTTTCTCTCTTACTCTCTGCATCCTCTCTCCTTTTTTCCCTCTCACCCCTCCCACAATGATCCCTTTTCCTCTTCCTTTTCTCTTAATCTCTGCACCCTCTCTCCTCTTCTCCTCCTCCCTCTTTCTCCTCTCCTTTTTCTTAATCATCTCTGCCTCCCCCTCTCCCCTTTCCCCCCTTTCTTCTGCCTTTCCCCCCTTCCTCCCTTTCCTCTCCCCTTCTACTCCTTTACTAACCACTCCCCCCCTCCCCATCCCCAGCTGCTAGACGCCATGAACAAAGACTCTGGTATAGAACTGACCAGTCTCAAAGTGGACGGGGGAATGACGGTCAACGCCCTGCTCATGCAAGTCCAGGCAGACATACTGGGCATCCGAGTGGGTCGGTACACCAGTTACTTTTTGGGTCAGAGAGGGTCTTTTAAAACAATTTAAAAAAAAAAGAAGTAAGTCTTTGCGGCGCTCGCAACTGCATAAGGTCATATGAGAGTCAATGGGTGGATGTCAACAAAGAAGTCTAAACGGGGAATTAGGCCTTCTCTGCTCACCTCTCTAGCCTCTACAACTTAAAGTCTGCTTCAACTATCAAGGCACTCCAGAAATAGCAGTTCACAAGAGAGTGACAAACATACAAAAGAAGTAGAGGAAAAGTGACAATAGTAAGGATGAGGAAAGAAAATGCAGCAGTTCCCCGTATGTTGTTCGGGCACAGTATGATCATGACATTGATAATTCAGCCCATTTACAATTCTACTGTGTATAAGAACATGTTGATATCCCCGCTTTAGGAAAGGCCTAAAGACTCTTCAGTCAGTAGCACTACCCTGGGGAGGAAAAGGGGGGGGGGGCAAGAAAGGGCCTACGTGGGTCAGTACACCCGCTACTTATTGGGTCACAGAGGGTCAAAGTTAGTCTGTTCACTAGCTACTATTTGGGTCAGAGAGGGTCAAAGTTAGTCTGTTCACTAGCTTCTATTTGGGTCAGAGAGGGTCAAAGTTAGTCTGTTCACTAGCTTCTATTTGGGTCAGAGAGGGTCAAAGTTAGTCAGTTCACTAGCTACTATTGGGTCAGAGAGGATCAAAGTTGGTTGGTACAGAAAATGTATGGTATTATCGTGAAATCAGGACCTCGTCGAAATGTTGAAATCAAAGAAACAGACTTTTTTCCACCTGTTGGGCAATATTTTTTTAATGATCATATGTTTTGGGCTCAACATCTTTTTTATTCATACACGAACTCATTTCTGCATGGATTTTACTGAAAAACGTTGATCAAAAGGACAAAAATGTAAATTTGCACTTTCCAAGGTCATCCCAGCTATGGAAGTCTTCAAACTTTGGCAGCCATTAAAAAAAAATTTATCTCGACACCAGTGGCCTCCTACCTCCTTTCATCTCAAATATCTTGACTTCTATTCTAGATATGTTGGTATATATTTTTTTTCTCCGTCAAAAGCAAAGCATATAAACAGTCTTTAAGATTATATCAATAACTCCATATATGTAAAAAAATTTATAGAAAGCCTGATTCGACGATATTATAGTTGTCGGGTCATGGACCAGAGTGAGTTGGTAAACTTATGTCTGTTGTCTATGTGTGTCCCCCCCCCTCCCCAACCCCCCACCCCGCAGTTCGCCCCTCGATGACGGAGACGACCGCCCTGGGAGCCGCCATGGCGGCAGGAAGTGCCGAAGGCGTGGAGGTCTGGAAACTTCCGGGAGGGGAGTCGGGACCCATCACCTGCGACACGTTTGAGCCCTCCATCTCACAGAATGGTTAGTGATTAAACCCTTGAAGGGGAGGGGGAGGGATTGGGGAGGAGGAGGAAGGAGTGTTGGGTAGAGGGGGTGGTGTTGGGTAGAGGGGGTGGTGTTGGGGAGAGGGGGTGGTGTTGGGTAGGAGGAGGAAGGAGTGTTGGGTAGAGGGG
>NW_004797303.1:858452-871788 GCF_000002075.1 Aplysia californica
GACTGCAGATGAACAGCAGTCGATCTGCGCACGCAAGGAGGTGCTATTCCTATTCTTCTTGTGGAAAAATGAAAGAGAGCTTCAAAACGGACTGCAGCGCCATCTGAAGCAAAGAGTGAACTTCCGGCGGACACTTTTTTGGCTGAGTGGCCCATCTTGTTATGTACTATCTTTGATAGTAAGCTGAAGGTACAATGGACTGGTAGTTTCCCTTGATAATGGTTATAACAAGACTCACGAATAACAAGGAAAAACTGCAGGTCCCGTCTGTCCTGTTATGTCCAAGTTTGACTGTAATAAAGACCAGGGTAATACAACAGCAACAACAACTACAGTATCGACAACAGCAACAACAACAATATTTCAAATTGCCAGCAGATAGATTAATTATTCCAGTCGATTGTCTGTGCTGACCCCTGTGACATTCTCGATGTCCATAAATTGAGGTTTATGCAACAGCTATGTCAACAACAACAACAACAATATTTTAAATTGCCTTGCCAGCAGATAGATTAATTATTCCAGTCGATTGATACGTGATGCAGATTAATTATTCCAGTCGATTGATACGTGATGCCTGACTTATGGTATCTTTTGTAAAAGTATCATCTTTCTCACTTAATTAGAAATTTTATTATATAGAAATGTGTGTCGACCTCTGTGACATTTTTTATGTCTATAATTTGAGGGGAAATTACCAGGTTTTATCTCTCTCTTGGGATTTCTGTGGAGTCTTTGTGTGTGTCTGTGCAAGATGTAGAAGCCTTTTGTTGGCTCATTGGGATGGATATATAAAGCGAGGCTTAACATTTCTTCTCTTAGGAAGATAGTTCAGCAATAGACGATTATAGTGGTTTCGTTAGAGTAAAAAAGAATTTATGAGACATTGTTCCATTCCGTCTGTGGGGTATATTGTGCAAATTAATGTATAAAGATTATACCTGGTAGTTATAAATATACCAGTGCGTTTATAGGTCAAATTATTGTGTTACTGTAGGTCTCTTCCATTTTGGATTTGTTTATTTTTGTTGATGTGTTATTGAACAGCTGTGTATGTGGTCATGCCAATCTGTAACCATGCTATTGACCGGTGTGTGTATGTGTATGTTTGTATGTTTGTTTTTGTTGATGAATATTGTGAGAAATTTGTGAGCTTTTCTGATTGTAAGAAATGTTTGCTTTTATTCATGTTAAGAAAACTTCTCTGTTAATGATTGTAGTGAAAAAACTTTGTACCGGATCATGTTTTGATGGTGGGTGGTTGGTGGGTGCTCTGGTGTGGTTTACTTTTTCTTTCCTATCAAACATCTATCATCCTTATCTCTCTTTCTTTTTTGTGTATGTTACTCTCTTGTAACACCTCTATTCTCCAGCACTTCTATGACCTTATTGTGTTGCAAGTGCTGTAAAATTCTTACTAAAACTAAACATGTTTTAATGGTTGTCATGAACAGAATTTAGCTGATAATTGAATTAATTGGTAACCCTTGTGAGAATTTTGTTCAAATAGTTGATGCCTGTAAGAGTTGTGTTCCTATTCAGCCACCGTGCCACATTATAGATGACTGTGTCATTGCACATTTGTGAGTCGTGCTGACAAAATTGGTGAGTTCTCGGATTTTAGCCTCATGGACACATATATACGTAAATGCATATGTTTGTTTTGTACAATTCATTATATGAAATAATAAAATATGTTATTTAACTTAAAGAATATATATGGCATCAGTCTCCAATCTTCAAATTTGATGTGTCCCTGTTTTTTCCGACATCTCCATATTTTGTGGATTGCGAGAAGTAACTCATTTTGTCGGCACGCCTCACATTTGGTTGTTTTTTTAAAAAAATCCTTTGAGTTTGAGTATGCAGCAGAAGATGTAAGTTCGATTCCCATGTGGGGAGAATTTTTATCGAGTATCCCCGTCTGTCTGCTGGGACTTTGCACCCCTCTCAGTCTGGGTTTGCTGTCCTGAAAGGCAGGGTCGTTGTTGTTAGCGATCCAGTAGCATCTGAGCGTTAACTCTTCTGCATGATGCCATTCGGGAAAGGGCAGGATCTAGCAGCCTGCTTTCTTAGTGATCTAAATTGTGATGAACTGGACATAAAACATATGTATAGCACCAGTCAAAGTTATTTACCCAGATGTAGATTAATTGCTTTTTGTAGCTTTGATGAGAATGGCTTTTTTCTTATTATATATGTTTATAGCTGTTGAAGGAAGAAAGTAGACTGCTTTATTTATACGTCATATACCATGTATCGTGTCTTTAGTGATCTTGTCACCGTCATAACGCAAATTTGCCCTGGTCTTTTTTTCTTTAGATTTTTTCCTTTTTGGTGCAGTAAAAATGCATGTTACCTGTTTGGTATCTTCAATATAGCAGGGTTTTGTTTCATTTGACTAAAAATCCAGTCATTGAGACATCTTCACTTTTGCTCAAGTCATATTTATTTGTAGTGACTTAGGTAAGATGTGTTGGATTTTTTTTTCTTCAAAATTTGGGAGATTGTGTTATGAAGGTGACAGATTTTTTCAGTGGTCTGAGGCAAATGTCATAATATGTCATATTTTGGTGTACCACGTATAAGTATATATATAAGAATATAAAGTATGTCTCCTTAGTGCTCACTCCAAATACTTCAGGGTTCGGAAATAATTGCTCATTCAATTTTTCTTTTTTGGTGGTAAAACATTTAGTTAACCCACATTTAATTTTAGAAAACATTCTTTTGTTTGCTTATATATACATTTTGTTTGGTTAACTAGTAAAAAAAACCCATTCTCTGAATGGGATGGAGCTGCTAACACATACATTTACACACACACTCACACTCACACTCACACACACACACTCACACACACTCACTCACACACACACACACACACACACACACACACACACACACACACACACACACACACACACACACACACACTCACACACACACACTCACTCACACACACACACACACCCACAGAGTAACAAAGATACAGTAGTTGACTGTGCGACCTGGTCAACGTGACAGACAAATAGTAAATACATTTGTGTGTTTTGCTCACCAAAAATGTAAAAAATCAGAATTTATCTTAAAACAACTGTTTTAAAACTACAAAACATCCTTAGACTTCAAAAATAAACGGAACAGGTAGAGCATAAAAACCTAAAAACATGAAATGATGAATACTAATGTATTCAGCCCAAATGCAAATTTATTTTATTTGTTAGATTAAAAATAGTAAACAATCTATTATTTGATTTGTCGACTATAAAAAGGTGTATACCAAAGACAGTATCTGTTTCAAAGTAAAAATTATTAACGGTAAAATTAAATGTGCAGACTTAATCTGCAGACTTGATTTTAAAAAGTACACCGTTTTTTATAATATTAGATAAGACTGTTGTATAAAAAATGATTTTCGAAAAATGTTTTTCCACGATTTTGGGTTTTTTTTAATGGTAAGACTTGTCATTTTGTAAAGCATTCAAAGCACGAAATTAATGCATTCGTATTTACATATCCAGAGAGTCATTTTGTTAAAGGTTTAGTTGTTGAGTTTTTTTAATTGTGAACTCACTGTTTTTTGTTTTTTTTCTCATAGATTATATTATATAAACAAGTGATCTTGTTTTGCTCAAATATCTGGAAATTTTTCTTAGTGTTTCATTTAGTTCACGGAGGTTTGGATGTATTAGCAAAGAATATGACATTTAATAGCCCCTTTGTTGGGATTTGCTTCATTGATTGTCATCTATCATTTTTTTTTTTATCACCCCTTGGCACTCATGTGACCTTATACCGTAACACCTTACCAAAACTAACAAAACTTCTTTTTTCCATTAAGTAATTAGAATAGATAATCGTGATATATTTTTGTTGTGGTTCTTCAATTACTGTGAGGCCTTTGTCTGGCAGACTTAGATGACTAGCGTCTATGGTGTAGCAGTCAGGCACTTTTGTCTCTCATGTCTGTCTTACTTAATTTCCCTGCATGCAGTCATTGTGTCAATGTGCTTCTATCTTGACTCAGGCAAACAAACGACACACAAAATACAGTGCAGCCTCTCTACAACGACATCGTCAGGACCAGAAAATAATGTTCTTATAGTGAGTTGTCGTTATAGAGAGTTGTTATTATATAGACAAAATGACCAAAAGCTACTAATGATATTATATAAGGAAAAAATGGGGACCTGGGCACCGTATCGCTATACAGAGTATGTCGTTATATATATATCGAATGTCGTTATGGACTGGCTGCACTGTACTTCTCCTCTACTGAAGCTGGCGCCTGACGACACTTGACGTAACGCAAAAGGGTTTTTCTGCCAGAGCTCTCATGTGGGTTGTCAAGTCTTAATCATTCGAACCATTGCGTAAGTCATTTTTGGGTTGTTGAGTTTTTGGGGTTTTTTTTTTTTAAATGACCGAAAATCCCCCCCCCCCCCCCCCCCCCCCCCCCGCATACACCCACACTCATACTCACAGGATGCAATTTGGGATGAGAGTTGGGGAAATGGTTAAGGAAGAACCTTAAATATGTGACAAAGAATGAGGATATAAATATAAAGAAAAATATTGATTACAATTTGTGATAGGAGTGAGGATAATATAGATAATAAGGAAGAACCTTGAATTTGTGATGAGAAGAGTGAGGATATATACGGATAAGGAAAAGCATTAAATTTGTGAAAAGAATTATTTTATGGATAAGGGAGAACGTTAGATTTGTGATGACAGTTAGATTATGGATAAAGTCTAATGTTCTGTATGAGAGCGGATGTTTCGCTCACATTTTATGATCTTGACCTTCCCCAATAGACTCTGAACCTGGCATCTACTGTGACCCAGTTCAGCCGGTCTAGCGTGCCTCTTTTGTCAGAGCATGGCAGTATACAAACACTGAACTTTTTTCTACCTCTTTGCCTGATTTGTTTTCATCCAAAGTATTAATTAGATATTTTTTTAAATACACCACTTTGTGGAGCAAATACTCTTTAGTTTAGTCATAGCCGTAAAATAGTCTTTAAAAAAAAACAAACCCAGTGCACACTGCAAATAGGATCCGTTGGATTGTTTCAGGGCTAGCCAGATTTTCATTCATATTTCATAGATGGGGCGGAAGCTGCCTTTTTGGCATAGTACAACTAAATGTGACTGTGACCTTCACCTCTTTTGTCGTACTCATGAAATGGTCTAATTCCCGGTGCAAACTGCCGATCGGCAACTATTTTGGCACGACTCAACCGAATTTCAGGGATGCCAAGTCTTCGGTTTTTCCGGCTTTTTTCCGTTTTTTAAAACAAAAGCCCCATACACTTGTAAAGGAAAGGGGAGAGGTCAGAGAGATGTTTTTGTTTGCTCATTTAAAAACTTTACAAGGTTCATTTATGGTGAGATCTCATTCTCCGCTCATTTTCAGAGTTTTTTTTTTCAAAAGTCGTTTGGCATCCCTGGAATTTAACTGAATTCGACTATGAACTTCAAAATCAGACGCATTTGTTTTTCCATGTTGGAAGTAGAATTGCTCGTTTTGTATGGAATTGGTAATTTTTGCCCTGTCCATTAAGAAAAATCAGGCTGGCCTAGACTGGATGAAGTGAATATGACTGACTGTGCACTGGGTATAAATGTGTGTGTGTGCCTAGAGAAAGGTCCCAGTTGGAGGCAAAGCTATTTTTAAGCAACAGGCTGAAAAGGTTATAAAACAAAGTCATACCTGATAAAAAATTTAGCTCCGTCAGAAAACACGTTTAACCATTTCTTGATAACCTAATGAAAGGATTTTTTGATATTTCGAGTTTAAATATTTTTCAAGTTAATTATTTTTGCAATATGTTGTACTTGACCAAAGAGTAAAAATGTGCTAGATATTGAGTCGACATACCTAGGTTAAAGCCGTTTTTCTCCAAACTGTTGCTTTGTACACCCTAGGTTATGAAATGTAGCTTATCATTAGAACTCCTGTAGATATTGAAATAATTTAAAAATTAGCGTGTTCAGCTTTGAATTTTCTACAAGAATAATATGCCCTTTTATTTCAATTGGAAAATCCAACATTTCTGACAACCGAGACCTTTGTCCAGGCACACACACTCACTAATATATACCGTTAGGGAGAGGATGGCAGTGGCCCATTCCGCCCTCAACTATTTTACTTCTTATTGTTGTTCTCCGAGGAAGCTGGTTGCTTACTGTCTCACTCCCTTCATCACACTCACACATTTTGTAGCAGTGACACGATGTAGCTTTCGTCTTTAAAAGGACCGGAACTTTTTCGCACAGTCGTGAAAAGTCATTAATCGAGGACTTTATTGCATACTTCTTTTTAATCCTTATAGAAAAAGATAATAAAATTATATTGATATGTTATGTATAATATGTAATAATACTAATATACATGGTTTATATGTCATTATCTTGTTATTGATTGAGTCGTGCATTTTCTGCTTTTTAGAAAATAGCATGGGGCCCACAGCCTTTCCTTCGCGTACAATAGTGTGAAAGAATGGGGGAATGAAGATTCATGTTCTCGTTTTTCTGTCTTTGTTTTTGGCACTAGGTAAATTAAATTGTCTGATGACATAATATACCATGCCTTTACTTTTTTTGACAGACGTTTTGTGAAGCTTGCTGACAAAATGAGTTACTTCTCGGATTCAGACCTTAAGGAAATTATAGATGCATCACGCTTATAGGTGAAGTTTTTACTATTTATAAGTATGAAATAATAAAAAATATGTTATACTTAAAGAATATGGCATCAATAGAAAATCTACAAATTTGACCCTAGTGTCAACTTTTGGCCAATACCTCCATTTGTGGATTGCGAGAAATAACTCATTTTGTCAGCACACCTCACATATTGTCTTATGACATAATTTCAAGGGCTCTGTGTAAGATTCTGTCACTATACACGTCATTTTGAAATGGCGTATGGTGGAGTCTAAGCCTACTTACACTTAGCATTCGTTATTCGCTGTTGCCTTTCACGATTTATAATAGAATTTTATTTTTGTTATTTTAAGATTTTTCTTTTTCCATCATCATGAAAATGTAAGATTCCCTTACTTAAGTGATGTTGAGTTCATGTTCAAATTGGTACAATTCTTTTTTTTGTTATTTAACAATTCCATTTCTTTTGATCATGTGATTTGCTGCAGGGTTTGCTTTCTGTTTTGTAAGGGGGGGGGGAGGCTTTGGGAAAATTCAACTATCTTACATCATGAACTTAATTCTGCTTTTAGTGAGGTCTGTGGTGAATGTGATTGTTGCATTTTGATGTGAATTATTCATGTTGAAGGCTTTGCTTGTCATTTACATTTTTTTTTCTTCTTTAAACTGTGTTTTTGATTTTGCAATAATCGCTTACTTGTACTCAAGATGACATTACTTGTATTTACGCGGAGCATCAGAGTATTGTACGCCACATAACCTAGAGATCAAACATACGTGCCATTTGTTCACAGCAGGATATGCTGGCCCATCTTGTGTGGGTTTAAAAAAAAAATCTTTTTTTATGCCAATCTCGATTCATGGTTTTGTGTTGTTACTATGAATACAAAACTGTGCTGGTAAAAGTAAATCTCCTTACCCCCACCACCCGCCCCTCCCCTCAAACGTCCTCCCCCCACTACCCACCCCTCAGATCCCCTACCTCCACCACCAACCACCCTTCCTTCCCCCCTCAAACATCCTCCCCCACCACCCTCCCCTCCCCTCCCACCCCTCAGATCCCCTACCTCCACCACCTTCCCCTCCCACCCCTAGTATCCCTATACCTCCACCACCCTTCCCTTCCCCCCCCCACACCACCCTCCCCCCTCGAAACCCCTACCACCCTCGCCTTCCCTCTTCAAACCTCCCACCACCCTCCCCTTCCCTACGGCAATCAGCTGAATATTTTTTTGTGCACATCGTTGACATGAATCGGCTCACGAGAGCTTTCTTGCGCTGTGTACGGTCACCCTCGAGGAACAAGGTTCAAACCGAAAAAAACTGAGGCCTGCCCTCTCTACATCATTTGTAAAAAAGTTACAACTCCTATATTTTCCTTTACTTTCTGAGGCAAAACAATGTTAATTTTTTTTTCTTCTATTGAGGGAGATATACCCAGTGGTATGGTGGTGAATTCAGGTGCTCGTCAAAATAATGAAATTAAAGAACCCTGCATCTTGGTATACCCATTGGCTGTTTTTATTATTTTTATTTATTTTTTCTAAGGGGGGGGGGGGGGGGGTGGCCGACACCTTTGTGTATATCTAAATACGCATTTATGTGTGTATTTATTTTACTGAAAAACTAAAAATCGTTGATCAAAGACTCAAAAAAAAATGTAAATTTGCAGTTATAGGGACTCACAAGATTTGGGCATCATTAAACTTTGGTGGCAATTTTCTACTTCATTTTACTTTCAACACCAAGTGACCCTAACCTCTTTCAATGGCCAGTATCTCTCAACTTCTATTAAAATACATCGATACTTTTTCACAGAAAGCTGGGCAAACCTAGAGGCTTTAAGAGATTATCCCAATTACTCGATATGCCCAAAAATTGATGGGCGTCTGATTTCTCTGCGTCATGACACATGGCTACCTCAGAATCACAAAGTTGTATCTAATATTTTTGGCCATTTTGAGTGACTAATACCTTGAGGTCAGAAATCAAATGCTCTATCTGCTTGACCAAAATTGTAAGATTATTCGGAGTCGTTATCGAGATATATTCAAATAATTGCGTTAAAAAAAGATCGAAATATGAAACTCAAAATTTTTTAACGTCAAATTTCTCAAAACTGAGCAGATAGAACTTTGTAAGTCTGAGGTAGCAAAGTGTATAAGTTACATCTCCTATTCCTTTATTTTCTCTGTTGGAACCATGTTAATTTTGTTTTTCATTCAAGGAAGATATAATATAATATGTGAAAAAAACTTTCAGATATTTTCAAAAGCGAGTATAGCCGAGATATGACCTTGTTGTTCTCGGGTAGCGAATAATGTTTTTTGTTGACCATGACTTAATGTTCTAATTTCCTTAGAGGTGTATTTGCCATGTTATTGCTGTTCTCTAGAACATATTTGTCCATCTGTTATTGCTGTTCTCTAGAACATTCTGTCATGTATGTTACGCTGACATTATGGCCATCCAATAAATAACAATGTACGAAGTGCAGTATCCAATGTAAATATATTGGTTACTGTGACTTTGTATTTAACAGAAAAAAGTTGGTGCTTTTTTGTGGTAGTTATTTTTTGTTTGTTTTTGTAGTACTGCTTTTATATTGTTTGTTTGTAGTGTTGTTTTATTATTGTTTTGTTGTATAGCTTTTAATATATTTCAGGCGCCTGTCCCCTTCACTCAACATTCAGTAAAATGTTTTTTTTTGTTGTCGTTTTTTTAAAGTAAGCGTTTTATGGCACTTGCAACACAGTAAGGTCATATAAGTGCCCGAACTTGGAGGTGCTACAAGAGAGTAACTAACACTAAAAAGAAGGAGGGGAGAGAGAGACGATAGATTTTTTTAAAGTAAAGAAGCAGCAAACCACACCAGAGCACCCGCCAACCACCCACGTAAAATGTATGAGTTAAAAAAAGCACATTGTCACAACAATGGTCGTCTCCTGCCGGCAAAAAGTAAGACATATAGACAAAAACCAAAAAGAAAGAAATACAGTAGGACCGACCAGGGATGGCTTTCAACCGTCCACGTAGACAGAAAGAATAGAGAGAAAGAAAAAAAGTAGAAAGCAGGACCTACCAGACACCCTCCAACCAATCCACACAGACAGAAACGACAGAGTAAAAAAGGAATTTAAAAAAGTAGGTCCTACCAGAGACACCCTCCAACCATCCATATAGACAAAAACGACAGAATTTAAAGAAAAGAAATAGAACAGAACACCTATCTCAGACACCCTCCAATCACCAACACAGACAAAAACGACAGAGGAAAGAAAAGAAGTTGAACCTATCAGCGACACTCTCCAACCACCCGCACACCAAGTAAAAATCCATCAAACACGACACCAAAATTATCACATTACCAAAGCGAAGTTTTATTGGGCATTTTATCGGGCATTTAAGTCATGTTGCAACAGCGATAATTTTGATTGAAGGCATCAAATATTGACGCTGATCTCATAACTGGGCAAATGACACTGCACCAAATTACAGAATTCAAAACTTATATATATAATTTATGTAGATTTCTATCATCATTTTCATATTTCAAGGCATACAGTCGGGCACAGACAACTCAAACACATTAGGGATAGATTGTTGACACATCCATAATTTAGGTTCACTTTTTTTTCCCATTTGCTTTAGTTCTAATATGAGATTTACGGCACTTGCAACACAAAAAGGTCATATTAGTGCCGGGATTAGAGGTGTTACAAGAGAGAAACAAACACAAAAAAGGAGGGGAGATGAAGACGATAGATGTTTGAAAGGAAAGAAGAAGCTAACCACACCAGAGCACCCAGCAACCACCCACTTAGATTCACTGGTAACGAAAAATTTCAAAAAAGAGATATGAGTCGGGGAATAATGGCAAATTATACGAGCTGTCCGTGACCTCGAGTTCTCCCTGTTTGTGTTATCTGTGCCCAACAGTGTAAAAAAAAATAAAAATCACACATCAAATTCAGAGTAATCCAATGTAATGCCCCAAAGTATTAAATGCTTACACACACACACATCAACATACTGTCTCGTAACTAGTAACAGCAAAGAACCGTAGGCTGTACTATCTTTGGTAACAGTACCTTCAAATTTATGTTTCACATCAAGGCACTCCATGCAAGAAAAACAAAACAAAAACAAAAACCTCCTAAGTGAAACAAAGAAGACAGTTTCACTATGGTGTATTCGAGACATGACAGAATTCATTCCGGATGAAAAATGGTTTTTTTACATTCCCCATCAACACAAAAAAATTTTTAAAAATTAGGACTACAAATATATCTTACGCTGCCATCATCACACTATAGGAGTACTACTATATTTTACGCTTCACCAATGGAGATAAACAGCAGACAATGTGAAAGAAAAAGATCTTCTCTCTCAAAATTGGGTTTTTTTTAAAATGTCGCTGTTTTTTATACCCTCACTGACACAATTTAGATTAATTAGGAGGCAGGCTTCAGACCCTGCCTGACGGAGCCAACCCCGGCTGAGAGGGATACAACAAGTCGCGACCTCAGTGCTTTCTTGTCCTATCTCCATTTTTAATAAGCTTTTTTGGGGGTTTTTTTGTGAGAGTTTTATGACACTTGCAACACAATAAGGTCATATAAATATAAGTGCCGAAGATTAGAGATGTTACAAGGGAGTAACAAACATAAAAAAGAGGGAGAGATACAAATGATAGATGTTTGTTAGGAAAGAAGGAGCAAACCACACCACCCTACAGTGAAAACAGTTCATAATTAAGAGCGAGCTTAAGAAGAAGTCATATTTTCAATGTTTAAAAAAAATGGAGATACGACAAGAAAGCACTGAGGTCGCGAAGCGTCAAAGAAGATGCCAAAATCTGTGTCTTGTTGTATCCCACATTTTAACATCAAATAGCATCTAATGACTAGAAAATCGTTTCATATGAAAAGTCTTCTAGCGAAACATTTTTCACATTTTACCATCAGCTAACGTCTAATGACACGAGAAAGTCAGGACACCCCAAAATGCTCCCCCCATAACTTTACATGAGAACTTTAGTGCTGTCAAAAATTTGTGGTGCAACTTATCATCCTCAAATATCTTTTTAAAGGGTGAATCAATATCACCCATACTTTGCACAGCAGTTCTTCTCAATTTGTCTTAACTTAATCATATTTTTCCACAACAGTTTAGGCTAGATTAACAAACTTTTCTTGAAATATTTTTATGAAATACTACAAATGCCCTTCACATGGAAAATGGAATTGTTCACAGCACTTCTTGCTTCTCACACACATTTTGTATATGCATGTGGGTTACGTCACAGCTCACCAATGATACTTTTTAGGGGCAAAACTAGTAGCAAGAAATTTAATTTATAATGAACACTTTTTTGCAGTAAAAGTTCTCAAAACATGCGTTCAATAAAGATAATCTCGCGATAAGAAACAAATAACGGACTTGCTTATAAAAGCGATATCTTCCCAGCTGTAGTAAACCTTTTAAAATCAGAAGAAACCACCCACTGGGATTTTTTATTAGTATTTGTCAAGGAATTTTCTAGAATACAGCTAACAGGTCTTTACAAAAATATTGATCTACTAAGACAAATAGATACAAGTCACTGTGAAAAAGCTGGAGAGTTTATGTTTGATAGTTAAGGAGATTTTTGACAATAAGTTGCGCAATGAATTTTTGACAGCACTATACACAAGCTACTGACAATCACAGGTCTACTAGTATAAGTTATCCTCAATACAACACCAATGATAACAACAACAACAACAATGACCCAAAAAAAATGACTTACACTTTCACTTTCATTATGATGACAAATGGTTGACAATAGAAATAAAAGACATTAAATGTCACAAATATTTAAAAAAAATAAAAATTTTAATCAACAAATTTCTAACCTAAAATTTAAAAACTAATACATTGAAAATGATTTTAAAATACAATACTGAATGTTCTAGAATAAATATCAAAAACAAAAAAAATAGCCTATATAAGTAAATTCACTGGCTTGAACACAGAACAAAAAAATTCTCAAAATCAACACTCAAACTCAACATGACAGCTTTTCCCACTATGGAATCAAACCTGCCAGGCCTGCCTCTTTGGAAACAAGAGGTAGATGTTCTCCCACATTAGGCACTGTCGTCATGGCTGCCGCTCTTTGCTCTAGGAAAAACTTCGCTGCCCATGGGCCATATGTGTCATGACGCGGTGGATTCAGGCGCTCGTCAATTTTTGGGTGTGTGGAGCTATTGTTATCATTTCAAAGCTTGTTCATTGATCTTGCTTTCTAAGAAAAAAATACCCATCTATCTTGAGCTGAAGTCGGGGAACTTGCTTTGATGAAGGAGAAGGGGTCGCCTGGTTTCATAGATGAAATAAGCGAGAAAACGGCCGTCAAAGTTTGGTGATAACCAAAGCTTGTGAGTACTTGAAAACTGGCAATTTACCATTTTTGTGTCTTTAATCAACGCTTTTCAGTAAAATCCATGCAGAAATGTATTTTCAAAGGGATATAGCAGGTGGTGAGCCTGAAAACAAAAATTTGATTTAAAAAATTGCCAAACCATTGAAAAAATACTGATTTCTTGGATTTGTTATGACAAGCGCCTGATTTCACCACGAAGCCTCACATATCTTTATGTGTAAAAGAAGGGACCCC
>NW_004797303.1:871915-880445 GCF_000002075.1 Aplysia californica
AGGGCAAAAAGCAGAACATTTATCTTTGGCATTCTAGATTAATACAAAAAATAATTACAGTTACAATAATATATTATATCGAGGAAAAGAAAAAAACAAAAACAAAACAAAAACAGCTTGGCCAGTTTTGTAATGACATACACATAATATACATAATGTTTCCAGGGTATTATGGTAAGAGTAAAGTGCTACCCCCACCGACAACGCATCATTGATAATTAATCAGACAGCAGTTTCTGTGTGTTCCTGTAAGACACAGCATCGTCCCCGGTGACCACCAGTGACGTCCACCAAGTCAAACATTTCAAAATTTCAATATGGGGTGGGCACGTGTTTTCCAACATTCATCATCATCATTGCCTTTTTCACCCTGCGCTAGGCAGGGTATAGGCCACGGACAAACACCTTCCACCTTTTTCTATCCTGGGCCAGCCTCTAGATGTTATTCCATGTCTTCCCACTTTTCTGTACATCAATTTCTGTGATTCTTCTCCAGGTTCCATGCGGTCTTCCCCTTGATCTTTTACCCGTTTTCCACCATTTCTTATACCAATATTACCAGGAAAAAATATAAATCCTCGAAAAGAGAGGGGAATGAGAAGAAAGGAAGGGCGGATGAGAAAATGAGAATAAAAAGGGGGGGGGGGAGAGGAGGAGACGAAAGAGAGAAGGACAATTTTTGTTTAAATGTGAGGGGGATGAGATGAAAGAAAAAATGCATAAGCTTCCACAAAAAGGTGGAGCGAGGGTTTTTTTGTACAAGTATCACATACGTACGTAAAGGAAAAGCGCCGACAGCTGCCATAGGTTCTTAATGCCATTCGTGTTTCAATGAACTAGCAGCCGGCAAACAGGGACAAGTTCGGCGAACCACATATATCAACGTTCTGTCAGCGGTTCTCGACACAGAAACAGAATTTTCTTTTCGTTGGTATTTTATTTAAGGGGTGGAGGAGGGGTGGGAAAAGCCACATATATTTTTCGATGCTTTTCTACATTATATTGCATAAGGAAGGCATGGAAAATATATTAGATCACATTTTTCAATTTGTAACTGTTGAATTCTTATACAAAAATTTTTTTGTTTGTTTGAGTATTCCAGAAACACATCAACACAATGACGTTTTTTTTTTTTCATATTGGAGAAAAGCAAGACAGACAGACAGACAGACAGACAGATTGACAGACAGAAACTATAAAAGAAATGAAGTTAAGTAGGACCCAACAATGATGCTCAATTCTAGAGAAAGAAAAGACAAATAATGCGTCCAAAATTTAACAGGGAGCCCACGACCGGCTCATGCACGGACTGACTCCTCCTGCAAGGACATGACTAGACCTGACCCAGTTACAACACTATGTGAACAAAAAGCTAGTCCACGTCGGTATTACAAAGCCATTTTTGGCTGCCAATTATTTTAGCATTGAACACTTCCAAGCTTAGTCATAAAAACCCCCCAGCTCCAAACAGCATAGAAATGAAAGTTCAGCGCAGTATTTCTTCCTACAGTTTAGCACGCACATAGCGAAACACGCACATAATGAACAAGACTTTTACTTTTAGGTCCCCTATTTTTCCTTTACACATGTATATTTATGTATTTAAAATATATTCTATGTATTTAAAATATGTACTTAGATAAATTTGTACATAACATAAAGCTGTCCGCATCCCATAAATTTCTCAATTGGCGTGCTAGACTGTAGTAAAAGTTTAATCATAAACAATTTAATTTTATATAAAGACACAAATGTTATATTGTAAATTCAGTTTGCATAAAGTTAATTATAGATTACACAGTTTGGCTTCAGTTTTGTAGATTTTCGTTTTATGACTGCGAAGCAGATAGTAAATCGCGCTGGCACATTGTATACTCTGAATTAAATCTATAAATTTTTTAAGCTGCAAGAGGCCCAATAATTTGATAAAATCACTTTAAAAAAAAATAATTTTCAAAAAGCCATAGAAAAATTTACCATAAAATTCCTGAAAACCTGACTTTCTAAAGCATACATGATAAAGAATTCATAACTGAACAAGTGAAAGCCAACTTGAAGTCCACTAAAAAAAAATTAGTTTTGAAATTTGCAGACCTGTCAACAACCTGCCTTGAATAAAAAATAAGAGTTTACCTCAGAATTACAATCCTCCAAGCAAATCGGGCTGGTGGGTGGGGTGGGGGGGGGGGGGGGTGGAGGTGTGGAAGTCTCCAGAACTCCAGTAGAATAATATAACGTTACAAATTCTCCACTTCACAGAATTCTAAAAGAAAATTGGATTTTATACAATTCCAGCGCGAGTTCTTCAATGGGAGGAAAAAAGACACACAAAAACGCCAGTTGATAGAAACGGGCAGGGTAACTCCTCCACAAAAGTATCAGAGTGCTTGGCAGGGGTGGATTTGGTAATAAATTGAGGAATGCCTAGTGCATACAGCATTCATTACTGCACGTGTTTTATTCCCAACACCCCCTCCCCCCTCCCCCAAATGACACAAATAAAATTTCAAATAGACCAAAGTATGTACAAAGTCATTTTCCAGAAAATAATATTTTGTCTATATGTATATATATATATATATATATATGTGCATATATTATAATGGCACTTATAATAAGGTTTGTCAAAATCAGTGTGCCCATCCTAACCCATACACGAGACAAATGTACTTTTCCCACACAGGTTAAGCATAGTTATTCTGTGCGTGATATCACAGACAAATCATGTACACCTCTGCCAGTCGCACAAAAGCAAAAGACACACCAAAGCAAAAGACACACCAAAGCAAAAGACACACCACTCACCGCTCACCACTCACCACTCACCGCTCACCGCTCACCGCTCACGCAGCAGAGCCTGACACTCAACATAACAATATTCGTAGACATTCAACACATCATAGAAATTTAGCATTGAAATATTCAAAATCATAGACAGACATTTAACAGTGCTGACTCACTGACGGTCTACAGTAATAATGTGTTTTAAAAGTTAGTCCCCTCTGGTTTGCCATGATCTACAGCAATAATGCACTCTACAGTAAGGTCATGTGCAGGACGCATTTTATATTTTCACTGAAATACCACTCCACCCCCCCTCCCTCCCAAATCAAACTACAACCACAAAAACAAACATTTTTGGTTAATACAGCCAACGACAGTCTCAAGCCAGTACAAACATGTCCATCCGGGAGTAGAACTGTTGTTGTCAGACAAGTCTGGAGGTAGACTGTCAGCTAGAACAGAAACATCGCTGTAGACCATCAAGTACACCAACAACCATTTAACATTGCAATATTCATGTAGAAATAAAATGTAAGAAATACTTATAAGGGCAATGAGCCTTGTAGAGAAAAAAAGTTATAAAGCTGTATCTTAAATTCTAAAGAAACATTTTTCCGTATATTTTTTAACGTTTTTTTGTTGTCTTTTATCTTTTCATGTCTTATGCGATCATCCTTTCCTCCCCACTCACTCCAGTTCAGTAAAGCCAAGCATCAGATCCGTTTCTACCAGCAACCAGACACTCATGTACATCAGCCACACACAGACAACAAGGGCGCAAAATTTTTAAAAAAAAATAAACAAAAAAAACAACAAAAAAACAACAACCCCAAAGCAAACCGTAAAAGAAAAAAAAATCCTTTACATGCTGTACACGTCCGATCGACAGACCGGCCAAACTTTTTCTCTCCTCAACAACACACCATCTATCCGCTCACCGGGTCTTTTGAACTTTGTAAATTAATCTTTTACTGTTAGTTTTGTAAAAGTTTTTTTTTACAGCACTCACAACAGCATAAGGTTATATGAGCACAAGGGACACAAGTTAGCAATGTTCATGTTAATCCGTCCCCCCCAATTCCCAATCCATCAACACAATCTAGACCATTTGGGAGGCAGGCTGCTTCAATGCTTCAACCCGACAAGCAAAAAACAGCCTTGGTAACAAGGGGCGCTACGTCACAGCAGTGCGACCGGCAAACTCAGAGACAAAAGTAAGTGGAACTCCTGGGAAACTACCCCAAGAAATGCTACACCAAGAACAACCTCGTTATGGATATTCAATCCACGGCCATCCACATCAGAGCTTATACTTGTTTGGGATAGAGCGCTATATAAATGCAATCTATTATCATTATTATCATTACTATTATCATATCCCAGCAAGATACCACCTGAGGTAATGGCGCACCCACGTATAACAAACAAAGTAAAGTTATAGAAGGAAACACACAACTAAGAGGTTAAAAAATAAAATAAACACGGCACACAGAGATCAGACTCAGAAAGCAGCAGTTATCTGCAAAACGTAGGAGGAAAACCAAACAACAACCCCAACCTTCTTCCCTTCAGCAGTCAACAGAGCAGGCGTTATCTAAAAGACAAAATCACTTGACAACAACAACAGCAGCGGTTGCCCTGCAAAACCCCGGGAGAAACAATCTGTACTTTCACACTCGTAAAGTTATCAGCAGCAGTAAAATGTTTTTAAAAAGTAAGTGAACAGAATTTAACAAAAATGCCTCGAACAACAACAAAATGCCCAACACCTTAAAAAAAAAAGAAAAGAACTGCGGCTCATTGAGTCCTAAAACCAAAAAACAACAACAACAAAACAAACAAACCCAGACAACATGTACCTTTGTCTCACTGTGTCCTAAGTGTCTTTGATCTGTCGAATCCTGCAAAGAGGACCACCCCCCTGACTCCCAAATTATTTCTTTAAAAAAAAAAAAAAAAAAACACCCAATAAAAAACCGCAATTGGAGAAAAGAAATGTTCCCTTTATCTCGACCGGTGAGACTCCGTCATGATTCGCTATGGCATATGGCAGAGTTCTCCACTAAGCCGTCAATCTGATATAATCAGTTACGTCAAAATCCACAAAGAAGGGGAAAAAACCTGACAACTACGGTGAAACATCATCAAAGTTTTGTATAACTTCAGATGTACACATCCCTGGACAACTATGTCTCGCACATTTCTTCTCTCAGGAATAAAATTTACAGGGTAAATTAAATGGCCCAAATTGCTTAGCACAGAGGAAATCTCATGTGGCACAGTAGAAATCTCATGTAACACACTTGAGGGAAGGCACAAAGAATACATGTGCTCAAACTGATCATATCAGTGTGTGCAGTTATTGCATCAGATCTATTCATGTGAATCTTACATATATTGCAAGGAAGACTTCATTCGTTAAACCCGTTGTCTCCGAGTGATTGGTATCACGTCAAGGAGAATGCGATAGATTACTTCCAAATAATCACTGAAAATGACTCAGTACGTTCACAGTAGACTAGCATTTTTATAATAGATGTTCATCTATTTCCTTTGGGGTCTGTCTGTTCAATTAGCTTATTGACAGTTAGAATGAAACAGGCGGTATCTTCAAAGAAGCATTGTTTGAATTTTAACTGTGTGATAGCAGTTTCAAAACTCGGTTGATTGCACAAAAACAACTACAACTTTGTGAATAAAAATTTTTTGCTATGAGAAGTGACATGTACATTCAGAATTGAATGTTATCTGAAATACATAATTTTAAAAAACCCAACAGTTCCTTACTTATTTATATGTTGGTTGAATGTCCGAAGAAATATACTGTCAAAAATAAAATTCTAAATGTTGAAAGACAAGAAAAGATATATAAAGCAGGTTCAATTGTCTAAAGAAAAAAACAGTTTTTTTCCTCTCAATAGAAAAAGTTTCCTTTCTGGACTTAGAACATTATAATTCGATAAGCTTGCTGACATTATCATGATTATGTAGAAGACAGTGCGCATTGATTTGTTCCCCCCCCCCCTCCCACAAATCCAAGGAGGTACGTACAAATACTGTTCTTTCTGAAATATACCACTTCATTGTATCAGTTTTTGACAACTGAATCACAAATACCTATTACTTCATCGAAACAGTTTCCAACAACACACACACACACACACACACACATACTACTTCATTGCAACAATTTCAACAGTCAGTACAGACAAATCTATCAAAAACAATAATTCAAAACATTTTTCTTTTTTTTCTTCTTTAAGAGACTGACGGATAGCAGACATAGACAGGCATAGTTCATCACATATTCTGAAGAATACTGTTTTCTTTCCATTTCTATGAGGTAGGCCATGAACTCACAGCTCCAACATTTTGCACAGTTTCCAACATCTGTTACATGTTGTATGCAAATATATCTAAAAATAAAAAAATATATTGAGATCACCGTCTGCTTTTATTTCTTTCCTGCCATTCCTATGATGAGGTAGGTCCGTTTTCGTTTTCAGAAACACATTACTTCATTGTTACAGTTTCCAACATTTGTAAGACCTCCAAACATCAAAAACAGAACACTGATTTGAGAAGACTGCATGTTTTTCTTTTCCATTCCAAACATGTAGAAGGTATAGTACTAAATGCCAATATTATCACAGCCCTGTGTCAAAACATTTCCCAAAATGTCAAAAACAAAAACAAAATAAAAGTAAAAAAAGAACACCAAAAAACAAATTCTTTTTTTAATTAAAAACCTACACAAAAATACAACAACAAAAAACCCCCCAAAAAATATAAAGAAAGATGGAAAACCTAAAAAGGCTTTTACACTGTGAAGGTATATGGCACCTAAAAGTCGTTGTGTTTCTCTCCTAAGACAGACCCATCGCCTGGTGCCTTGGTGGAGATGTTATTGCTGTTGCTATTGCTGTTTAGTCCTCTGCTGTCCATGTGTTAACTTTTCAGAAACAAAGTTGCCTGTCCTTGCAGATGCCGTTGTCGTCGTTGCCATCATCATCATCACTCCACACCAGAAAGCCCCTCAACATGAAAAGCACCCCACTTTGCCCTGTATCTCCCCACTCCCCCTCAACCACCACCATTATTATCCCACTCTACCCCCAACAAGACCCATTCTCATCCCATCCCCATACCAAACCCCACTCCCCGCCTACTGCACAGAATCCCACCACCATTCCCACACCCTCTCCCACCACCACCAACTTCAATATTCCTTCCATATATTATGCCAAAACAACACCTTCCACCTCTACCCAAACCACACCCTCCTCATCCTGTCTCTCACTCCGTTGTTCTCCTCCTCCTCTTTTCTCTCGCTCCGTCGTTCTCCTCCTCCTCTACCCCAACAACACCCTCCTCATCCTGCCTCTCGCTCCGTTGTTCTCCTACTCCTCTTGTCTCTCTCTCCGTCGTTCTCCTCCTCCTCTTGTCTCTCGCTCCGTCGATCTCCTCCTCCTCTACCCCAACAACACCCTCCTCATCCTGTCTCTCGCTCCGTTGTTCTCCTACTTCTCTTGTCTCTCACTTCATCGTTCTCCTCCTCCTCTTGTCTCTCACTCTGCCGTTCTCTTCCTCCTCTACCCCAACAACACCCTCCTCATCCTGTCTCTCTCTCTCTCCATCGTTCTCCTCCTCCTCTTGTCTCTCGCTACGTCGTTCTCCTCCTCCTCTACCCCAACAACACCCTCCTCATCCTGTCTCTCGCTCCGTCAGTCTCCTCCTCCGTGTCGCTGTCGCTGTTGACACACACTGTGGGTGAGGTGGTCGTGCAGCTGGGTGAGCACAGGTACTGTAGCAGCGGTAGTCTGTACTTACCGCAGAAGTCCACAAACTTCACCTGCTCCACACGCGACGCGAAGTACACACCTGTGTGGACCGAGAGAGAAAGTTGTAGTAGTTTTATTCATGTCAATGACCAGTCATTAAAACATATGCATGCAAACACATACACAAATACACAAACACATACACACACAAGTACACACACACACACACACACACACACACACATACACACACACACACACACGTAATCACACGATCACAACTAATAGCGCCAAACAATCACAGCTCAACAAAAGGAAACACAATAGGCCCAGATCTAAAAAGCAATAACGAAAGAAAGCAAAATACAATAGCTCCAATATTCCCCACGACAAATAAAAAAGGAAGAAAACCTTGCCCTATTCAAAATCTAATAAATTGAATACGTATGTGAGGAAAGTTGTGAGGGTAGACCAGTCAGGAATAAGATAAGGGAAGATAGATCTACTAGCCCTATCCGTACGTCGTGTTTTACAATCGTATCCATACGACGTTTTGAACTGTGTGCCACCACTTTCCAAAGAGAAAATTTACTCGTTAATCCGATCCGTACGCTTTGCAAAGCAATCTGTCAAAATGATTTTTTGAGAAATACTGAAAGTTTCAAAGAGATCTTCGTACTAGATCTAGAAGTATTCTAAAATGTGAAGAATACAACCCCGGGGATACACAATGACCTCAGGGCGTATGGATAGGGTTAAATCTATTATAATGTCCATACAGCATCTACACTTTGTGGGGAAGATATTGCCCTTATAATTGCCAGTTATATTAGTCTTCTGGGACAATATCACAAGGAGAATTGGTCGTAAAAGGATGTGACCAACAATATACATTGTAATTATTAGCCTTTGGGAGTTGAGAGGGCAGTGGGAGGGCGGAAGGAGAGGGGGTGGGGTAGGGTAAA
>NW_004797303.1:880545-882173 GCF_000002075.1 Aplysia californica
GAGAGAGAGTGAGAGAGAGAGAGTTGGTTGTAGTAAGAGTTTTACGGCACTTGCAATACAATAAGGTCATATAAGAGCCGAAGAATAGATGTGTTACAAGACAATAACATACATAAAAAAGAGAGGAGAGATAAGGACGATAGCTGTTTGACAGGAAAGAAGGAGCGTACCAAACCAGAGCACCTGCTAACCACCCACATAAGAGTTTTACGGGGCTTAGTTTAGTTTTAGTAGAGGGTTTTGCGGCACTCGCAACTGCATAAGGTCATATGAGCGCCAGAAGATTAGTATGAGCGTGCAAAACACAAGTTGGTTGCATTCACAACAGTTCACAGCACGGCTTGATTTTAGTCAATATTTCTATTTAAATATTTAAAATTTATGATAAAACTTGTATATTAAACCATATACATATGCACACACATACGCATATATACAGAAATACACAAACACACACACACACAAGTACATGCCTGTGTGGCCTAAAAGAGAGAGAGAAAGAAAGTCAGTTTTAGTTTTTTAAAGTAAGTTTTATGGCACTTCCAACACAATATGGTCATATAAATGCCGAAGATTAGAGGTGTTACAAGAGAGTCGTAACAAACACAAAAAGAAGGAGGGAAGATAAAGGCGAAATATATTTATTTGATAGGAAAGAAGGTAAAAACCACACCAGAGCACCTGCAACCGCCCACACATATGTATATATATAGAGAGAGAGAGAGAGAGAGAAACACACAAACACATACACACACAAGTACACGCCTGAGATGACGAAGAGAGAGAGAGAGAAAGAAAGTTAAAGTAGCTGTACCCATAACTGGTTGTAAAAACATATACATATGCATACACATATACCATACAGAAACTCAAACAAATATACACACAAAAATATGCCTCTGTGTTGAGGGAAAGAGAGAAAGAAAGTTGTAGTATTTTTATCCATGACTGGTTGTAAAAACATATACATGATGCATACACATACAGAAACACACAAACACATAGGCCTACATACACACAAATATACCTCTGTGTTGATAGAAGGAGAGAACGGAAATTACAGGAGTATTATCCATGACTAGCTTTTAACACACATACATACGCATACACATATGCATATACATATACACAAACACACACGCACAAACACACACACACACACACAAGTATACACCTGTGCAGATGGAGAGAAAGAAAGAAAGCTGTAGTTCTATCCGTGATTTTATAGGGTTAGTAAGCATTCTACTGCATTTGCAACACAATTAGATCACATAACTGACAGGTTACAGATGCCACAAGAGAGTAACAAACACAAAAAAAAGAGAGGAGATAAGGACGATAGATATTATTACTGTAAACCCTCTCTGATAGATATAAAGGAACGAAGGAGACCCCCCCCCTCCCCCCCAAAAAAACCCCAACACACACAAAAAAAAACAACCCCAGAGCACCTGCCAACCACCTACCCTGAGGTGTCAGTTTTAGTTTTCCTAACATTTTTACAGCACTTGCAACACCAAAAAGGTCATATAAGTGCCGAGGACTAGAGGTGTTACAAGAGAGTAACGGGCACAAAAAAGAGGGGAGGTAAGGACGACATACATTTGTTAGGAAACAAGGAGGAGGGG
>NW_004797303.1:882273-883278 GCF_000002075.1 Aplysia californica
AAAAGTAGTAACTCTCTAGTAACACCTCTAATCTTCGGTTCTTACCTAACTCATTTGTGTTGCAAGTGCCGTGAAACTGTTACGAACCAAACCAAACAACATAATCTACGTCTTGTAGCCTAACTAAATTAATTTTCGCTGGCGATACGCCGACACCTTGACATGTTACAGCCAGTGCACACTCATTGCAGTCAGATTCATTTGATGGAGTCGGGGCCAGAAGGATTATGTATGGAGCATGAGGGTCCGGTGGGGGAGGAGTTAGTGCGCTCGTCTCCGAAGCGGAAAGTCCGGGTTCGAGCCTCGGTTCGGACGGAGACGGATTTTTTTCGCCCCTTCGTGCCCACCCAGGAGTAATGGGTACCTGGCTTCGAGTTGGGGAAGTAAAGGCGGCGTGGAAAAGAACTGGCCACCGTATCACAATATGCCGAAAGCCCAGGAAGTTATCTCACTAATAAGGCAATCCCCCATGGTCCGGATCAGATGCGGGAACAACTTTATGGGGCAAAAGGTACCATTTTGGCACAACACGACCGATTCGACTGGTGACATTGAGTAACAATGGAGTTTGATTTTGAAAGTCACCTTAACTTAAAATATATTTGAACTCGATCTTATGGTACCAAATAGAAAGCTTTTGCCTGCGGCATAGATCTAATAATTATTCTGTATTGTACAATGCGTAACGTCTCGTTTATGCCCCACCCTCGAATGAAAATTTTGGCTGGCTCCAACTCATTGAAAATTGGATGAATCCGACAGTCAGTGTGCCCTGGGTTTTACAGAGACACATGCTATATCGAGACGAGACGAAAAAAAAAGTTGACAAGGAGAGCGGGTTGTATTTTGGATTACAATGTACATTGACATGTAGATCTAATACCACGGTGGTGTTTTTGGTGGGGTGTGTTGGTTGTGTGCGTGTGTTTATGGCTTTTTCCTACATGGATCAAATTACTGCAGAAGTTTCTCAGATTCTGTTCGAGGAGAGAGAGAGAGAGGGAG
>NW_004797303.1:883378-885770 GCF_000002075.1 Aplysia californica
AAAAAAAAAAAAAAACCAACAACAACACAAAAACCCATCACTAACAACCACCAAACAAAAAAACAAAAAACAAAAGCCAACAACAAGAAGAAATCAAGATGCACGAAACCCCGGAAGAGGAGACAACAAAGCCAAAAAATAATAATTTAAAAAATAGATAAAAACCAACCAAAAAAAACCAACAACCCAAAAATAAAAACAACAACAACAAAAACAAAAACAAATAAACCCAACAATCACATACTCGATCAGAAGCATAGGCCTACTATTCTGTGTCGATTTAACTTAGAGAAAGAGAGTTTTGAACATTGATCCACGACTGTTTTTAGATTTTTTTAAAGCAACATTTAAAAAACAAGCAAACAACAACAACAACAACAATAACAAAATCCATAACAAGCCCCCTCCTCATCGCTTGTTTGATGGGTTTGTTATCACGTGGGTTTGTTTGTTTGCGGGTTTTTCAGAGAGAGAGAGAGAGAGAGAGAGACAGAGAGACAGACAGACAGACAGACAGACAGACAGATAGACAGGGGGGGGGGGGGAGAGAGAGAGAGAAGAAGTGGGGTTTGAGGCTTGGGACAAGGATGTGAACATTTTCTAGACGACAAAACAACTTCACACACAGTACCAGGGAGCCTGGCATGTAGATCTACTTTGCAACAGCGGCAGTGACGGATACCTCATGTTATTTTTGCGTTTAGCATTTTAGTTTTAGTAATAGTGTTACGGCACTTGCAATACAATAAGGTCATATACGTGCCGAGGATTAGAGGTGTCACAAGAGAGTAACAAACGCAAAAATGAAAGAGGGGAGATAACGACGATAGATGTTTGATAGGAAAGAAGAAGCAAACCACACCAGAGCATACGGCAACCACCCACAAGTAGGACCTAACCGTGGCGCCCTCCAACCACCCGCACAAATGGGTCACATAAGTGCCAAAGATCAGAGGTATAACTAGACAGTGACATCCAAAAATGAAAGAGGAGAGTAAAGAGTGACTAACGTTTAAAAAAAAAAGTTTTAGTAAGTGTTTTACGGCACTTCTAACACAATAAGATCATATCAGTGCCGAAGACTAGAGGTGTTACAAGAGAGTAACAAACACAAAAAAGGAGGGGAGATAAAGACGATAGACGTTTGATAGGAAAGAAGAAGCAAACCACACCAGAGCACCCGCCAACCACCCACGACTAACGTTTGACAGGAAAAAAAGAGCAAACTTCATCAGAACACCCGCCAACCATCCACAAGATAAGATACGATAAGATATTTTATAATCACACAGGGAAATTTTTCTCGGCTGTACAGGACCGTAAAAACACTTGCAGGTATACATATGAATTTTAAATTATATTTTACTCTCATTAACTTTCAATACATGAAAAGAGAAGTAAAGCTGACAAAATGTGCATTCACATCAAATGCATCATTCAACCACATGCAGAAAAATTAAATAAAAGACCTTTGGAGTTATATATAGATACATACTCTAAGAGCAACACACATCTAAGCTCATTCTCACAAAAGCCTTATGCTAGATGGTAAAAAAAAAACTTCTTTTATATCTTTCTTTCTTTGTTTTTGGATGTACTCGTACATGTCTGCCGCTGCGTGATCTTACAATTTGTGTGGAAAGGGGGTTGTTTATAATGCTTTTTAGCGTTGGTTCCTTTATCTTTTTAAGCACACAGATGAGAAAGCAGTTGCCGAGAGATGGTGACAAATCAAAAACAGACAGAAAGAAAAAAAAACAACAGACCCCCCAAAAATATTTAACATAATTTGTGTCCATGGCTGTTTGTTTGAGTAAAGAGAAGCATATCGACCCAACATGTACCAAAGGCAAACAGACAGAAACAACAGAATAAAGAAGTCGGCGAAGTGTTTTCGTCTGTCTGTCTGTGTCTGTTTCTTTCTCTGGATAAAGGAAAGCACATCGACACAATAAAACGGTTATTCAGTGACATCGGCGAAAATGAGACAGAGAGAAACAAAGGAGAAAATGTGTTTTATTTATAGGCAGGACCAACTAGTGCCACCTTCCAACCACCCGCAACAAATCTTGGGTGGTTGGCGGGTGCTCTGGTGCGGCTTGTTCCTTGTTTCCCGTCAAACATCTATCGTCTTTACCTCTCCTCCTTCTTTTTTTTCTTTTTGTTACTCTCTTGTAACACCTCTAATCTTCGGCACTTATATGACCTAACTGCGTTGCAAGTGCCGTAAAATGCTTACTTACTAAAACGAAAAGATCTTCTTAAATGGCATTTCCATGACAAAATCCTTGGTTTCAGTAAAGAGATGCTCATCATGTTCAACACAATAATGGTCATTTTTTTAGTGGAGGAAAACAAGTAGTTTAGAGAGAGGCAGAAACAACCCCCCCCC
>NW_004797303.1:885870-886747 GCF_000002075.1 Aplysia californica
CACACACACATACAGACACAAACACCTACACATACACATACATACATGCACACGCACATACACACATGCACACACACACACACAAGGTTATGCACACATAATACAAAAACACAAACACAAGCACCCTCACAACCACAATCGCATACACACATGCGCTCGCACGCACGCACGCGCACACACATACACACACATACACACACTCATACACACAAACATGTACATTCACAAATACAAATATATACATGTACACCTATTCTCATTTAATCTATACCACTCTCTCTCTGCCAGTTTATACATTTTCCACATCAGTGAATGTACCCTATCTGTCTGTCTGGCCTTCTGGTTAGCCAGTCTATCTTTACATCTTTTGCCCCGTGTCATCCAATGTGTCACTTCGCCTTTCAGTTTGTCGATTTAATATTTTTTTGGACTCTATTTGTGTGTCTGCATGTCTTTCAGTGGGTCAGTGCATCTGTCTATATACTTTTTTTTGCACCCGTTTATCTGTCTGTCTGTCTGTCTGTCTGTCTGTCTGTCTGTGTGTCTGTGTGTCTGTCTGTCTGTCTGTCTGTCTTTATATTTTCCAACGATTATATTTCTGTCTGTTTGTCTGTTTGTCAATCTGTCTGCTTGTCTTTTAGTCAGTCAGTCAGTCTGTCCTTCTCATTTTGCCCACGATAATGTGCCTGTCTGTCTATCTGTGTATCTGTCTGCCTGTCTGTCTGCATATCTGTCTGTCTGTCTGTCTGTCTGTCTGTCTGCCTCTCTGTTTGTCTTTTAGTCAGCCACTTAGCCAGTCTGTCTTTATCATATTATTTGACCCCCGTTTATGTGCCTGTGTGCCTGTCTGTCTGTCTGTCTGTCTGTCTGTTTGTCT
>NW_004797303.1:887844-889495 GCF_000002075.1 Aplysia californica
CAGGAAAGAAGGTGAAAGGAGACAATTTTAGAGAAGAAAATGTTTCGGTCGCTACCCGGAATCGAACCCGGGACCTTTGAATGAGAGGCCAACACCTTAACCGCTAGGCCACGAGAGCCCCCTGCAAATGCTTAAAAAACCCAACCCAACAAACAAGAAGTAAACCTACAGCGTCTACTCAAAATGTCCATTTTGTCGCTTCTACGGACAAGCGGGCTAACCCAAATTTCGGGGATTTCTAGAAATCTTGACCTACACCAGAAGTAGGCATTGCCCTACCTATAGGAAAAGTTTGGTTTAGTGTTAGTTTTAGTACAGGGTTTACGGCGCTCACAACTGCCTAAGGTCATATGAGCACCAGAAGATTACAGGTATTACAAGAGAGTAACAAACATACAAAAGAAGAAGGGGAGATAAGGACGATAGATGTTTGATAGGAAAGAAGAAGCAAACCACACCAGAGTACCCGCCAACCACCCACTAGTTTGGTTTATTGGTGTGTATATTTGTTTGGTTTACAGAGAAAACTCTCGATCCTTGTCTTTTAAAGAAACTGAACAAGGTTCCAAAAACTTTACCTTCGATTTTCTTAAAACAGCATTTTTCGGGATAGCCCCATGTGCTTAAAAGCGACCATTCATTCTTTGTCTTAGCAACCCATACACAATTCATTTCGGACTGCTTCAGCTTCGCCTGTCAGATTAGGGCCAACCCATACTGAGGGTGATACAACTTCCCATCAGACAGACGAAGACATACATTCACATTCTTCTTCTTCTTCTTCTTCTCCTTCTTCTTCTCTTTCTCCTTCTTCTTCTTTGTCTTCCCCTGTCTCCTCATCCACCCCCTACCCTCTTCTGATGTTACTGATGATGATGATGTACCATTATTATTATAATTATTAATAACATTATAATAATAATAATAATAACAATTATTATTATTAGTAGTTGTATTAATAAATGTATTATTGCTGTTACTATTATCATCATCATCATTAGCACTTTCATCATTTTAGTACTATTGTTATTGCTATTGTTATTATTGAAATTTCTATCAGGCTAAAGCGAACAAGAAGAATATTATTTTACATATTCCCTCCCCATACAATTTGGCATGGACTACTCAATAAACCTGTTATATACCACTATTACCCTCAGAGCTGGGTTCACAACCACACACACTCTGAGCAAAAAAAACAAACAACCATTCCTGCACTCCAGCAGGCCAAAACTTTTTTTCGTAAGAGTTTTACCGCACTTGCAACATAATAAGGTCATATGAGTGCCGAAGATTGAGGTGTTACAAGAGAGTAACAAACACAAAAAAAGAAGGAGGGGAGATCAGGACGATAGATGTTCGCTAGGACTTAGGACAGAAGGAGCAAACCACACCAGAGAACCCTCCAACCACCCACACCAACACTTTAATTAATAATAACAGCCCAGGCCATAAACGAACATCTGATAGTTATAATTTATGAAAATTCATGGGTAGCGAGATCGTTAAATACCCGACAAAAACAAATAAAATTCAACAATAAAGAATCGACGTGCAAAACGAGTGAAACCTGGGCTCATATCCAACTCTCCTTTGGCTTGAATATTGATCAGCCCCATTTTAGGGAAGAAATAATTGACTGCTTAATAAT
>NW_004797303.1:889711-891495 GCF_000002075.1 Aplysia californica
ACACATTTTTTTCGCCCCGAAGTACCCTGGCTCTTTGACAACAAAAACAAAAACAACAACGACAACAACAACAAAAAATAACGGCAACAGATGAAAGCTGGAAGAAATATTGGGTTCATCACTAGGCCTTCTCCGTGACTGAGAAAGCCTAGGTTCATCATCATCCGGCGCCTTGCCAACTGGCGTGGGCGATCATGGACCTCCACTTCACTCGGTCTTGCGTTGCAGTGATGATGTCTGTCGTTCATGCTGTTCCCAGCCATGTTGTCAGCGTGTCCAGTACTGTTTCCCTTTGTCAGCCTCTACTCTGCCTCTCTTTCCATCAAACGTGCCTGCTGTTACAATATTCTCCAAAACCTCTTTCCGCATTGTGTATCAAAGGAACTTTGTCTGTGGCTTTCGTATATTCGTCATATAGCTGTCGTCTGCAATTTGCTTCAACCAAGACTTGTTCCTTTTGTTTTTCTAGCTGTCCATGGGATACGCAGCATGCGTCTTATGAACCACAACTCTGTCGCCTCAATTATTATTGTTCTTTCCCGCTGTCTATTGATTGTCCAAAATATTGTGTCAAGGACAAAACAAAACAAAATATATCCAATATTTGGCGCAATTATTCTACAATAAACCTATTTACCATTGTCTGTGGCACAGAAAAGAATAAAAAAAGGTCGGGGGGGGGGTGTCATCATGAATATTCAGTGCCTTGGGGTTACGAGTTTTATTATCGCACAGTCGCATTGTATCACATTAAGCTCACATTCTTCCTATTGTAAATTTTATTATCAACAACCCGTGAAAGAATACTTAACTGGCGCCTGTGACGTCGCGGTTAGTTTGACGGTTTGCTGTCGCACGCAGAACGCAGTAGAGACGAGTTCAAAACATTCCCAAGCAAAGGAGAGAAATTTCATAAAGAAATTTGGGTCTTTTGCTTTAGCACAGTAAGAATTTTACGGCACTTGCAACACAATTGGGCTATTCAAGTGCCGAAGATTAGAGGTGTTACAAGAGAGTAACAAACACAAAAAGAAGGAGAGCTCAGGACGATAGATGTTTGCTAGGAAAGAAGGAGCAAACCACACTAGAGCACCCGCCAACCACCCACATCTTCTGCTGTGGCACGGTCTTCCTGCTGTTGGCAAGTTGTATCCCTCTCATAGCCCGGGGTGGCCCTGACAGGCAGGCTGGGAAGCCCGCCTCTTAAATGATTTAAATTGTGGCAATGGGGACGTTAACAAAACGCTTACATTTGATAGAGATAGATGGAAAGATAGAGAGAGAGAGACACGCACACAAACACACACACACACACATATAGAGAGAGAGAGAGAGAGAGAGAGAGAGAGAGAGAGAGAGAGAGAGAGAGCGCCGCCAGAACAAGGCTCGATCAAGGTCTGGGAACACAATAAGTCCATGTTTTTACCCTTTTTTGGCACCAATTTAAATTCTTTTTTTTTTGGGGTGGTTTTTTTTGGTTTGTTTTGCACCAGGCAACAAGTAGAGTGTGGAGCGCGCTTTCGCGTAAGCGATAGCATGACAAAGGACATGTCTTTATGCCCGGATACAGCTGATAAGGTTTGTAGTGCATAACAATGTGCTTAAATCATTACTATTTTCTGTCGTTTATCATTTTGTTTAAATTTACATTAAAAAAAAGAAACAGACAGGGGTGGGGGCTGGGGGATTACATAAAACACGAAAAGCTAGGGATTTTGGGGGGAGGGAGGGAGAGAAAGAGCGAGAGAGAAAGAGCGAGAGAGAAAGAGAGAGAGAGAGAGAGA
>NW_004797303.1:899146-902450 GCF_000002075.1 Aplysia californica
GTAAAAAAAGAAGAAGGGGAGATAAGGACGATTGATAGTTCTACCTGCTCAGTTGCTAGTTTTGAGAAAGTCGACGACAGAGATTTTGAGTTTCACAACGTCATGTCCAACTTTTTCGAATGCAATTCTTTGATCTTGACAACGATTCCGAATAATCCAACGATTTTGATAGAGCAGATGGAACATTTGGTTTCTGGCCTTATGGTCTCAGTAACTCAAAACAGCTAAAAATGTCAGATAGAATAGAACTTTGTCATTCTGAGGTAGTGATTTGTTGTAAATGTTTACCGACCCAACAACCCACACTGGGCCCGGACCTATCGGGGACGAACGTTAAATTCGGAAGTTACGCCTCTTTAACAATATTTTACAGTGTTTAAAGGAGCGTTTCGCCTATTTAATTTATACAATGATCAACGACGATCGACCCAACTTGGAAACTTTGCGAGCCGTCAGTGATGAAAGGCAAATATCTGGCAGTCACATACATAGCACACCGCCTATCACGTGCCGGGGTAACATGGGGCGCACAAACACACACACACGCACACACACACTCAAACATACACACACACACACATACATACACACATGCACACACAAACACACTCACACATACACACACTCACACACGCACGCGCGCGCACACACCATAAACACTACACACACACGCACACACTAGTGCTCACATGGTGCACAAAACACAACACAGGTGTGCTCACGGGGTACACAGCGTACTGTGCTCAAAGAAAGGAACAGGTAGACAAGTAGGATCTACCAGTGACACCCTCCAACCATCCGCCCAAAAGCTGATCAGAGCCACCAGATAAAGATAATACATGATTGAACTCAACATCAGGGAAATAAGAAGAACAATCGGCATGCCTGGCGCTAAATATGCAGGTCTTTTTGTTTGTTTCAGTAAGGTTTTGCCGCAGTTTTGCGGCACTCGTAACGGCATAAGGTCATGTGACAGCGAAGGGGTGGATGTCAACAGAGAAGTCCAAAGGTGAATCAGGCTTGCTCTGCTCCCCTGTCTAGCCTCAACAGCACAAAGTCTGCTTCGACTATCAAGGCACCCTGGAAATAGCAGTTCACAAGAGAGTGACAAACATACCAAAAAAAGTAGAAGAAAAGAGACGATAGTAAGGATGAGGAAAGAAAAAGCAGCAGTTCCCCCTATACTTTCCGGCACAGTATGAGCATGACATTGATAAATCAGGCCATTTACAATTCTACTGTGCATAGGAACATGTTAAAACTTAATAAACCCCCCCCCCCCCCTTTGAGAATGGTCTAAAGACACTTCAGTCAGTAGCACTTCTTAGACTTTAAGTCAGCCGACAATGACGCCATTCGACAAACGTACCCGAATCGAACGAAAAAACGAATCACTGTATTTAAGTCATTACACGTTACGATGACTTTACAAAACAATACGGTCATATACGTGCCCCGAAGCGTAGGGCTGCTACATGAGTAAAACAAACAAAACAAAGAAGGAAAAAAAAAGGAAGGAAGAGAGATCAGGATGATAGATGTTTGATAGGAAAGAAGAAGCACACCACATCAGAGCACCCGCCAACCATCCGCTATCGTTGATAAGACAAAAAGGACAGACAGAAACAACAAACGGAAAGTACAGAAGTAAGACCGAGGCAAGAGGTGTGACGAGAGAGGTAACAAACACACTAACAAAAAACAAAAAAAGACGGAGGAGAGATAAGGACGATAAATGTTTGATAGAAAAGAAGGAGCAAACCACACCAGCCGGAGCACCCTCCAACCACCCGCGTGCAAGCACCGCGTCCTCTAACCTCCAACCACCCGCCCTGACATAAGAGAAGTCGAGGAGGTTTTAGAGGCGGTGCCCATTGGAGGATCGGATCGGTTCGGTTATGTTGCTGGCTGCTTCAATGCACACAATAAATAGACCCCTGCCTCCCGATTTGTTTTAGTAAGTGTTTCACGGCACTTGCAACACAATCAGGCCGTTTAAGTTGGGGGGTTTTCTGGTAAGTGTTTTACGGCGCTCGCAACTGCATAAGGTCATATGAGCGCGCGGACACATTTAACATTTTCAGTTGGAAGGAAATTTCGAATTTTGCCCGGGTGGCGGCCGAAGTCTACTCTTATCGATTTTAAACTACCAAGGGATCTTTAACGTAGGCAACTTGCACACGGGATCTCCGAGATTTTTCGCCCTTATCCGAAAAGGCTACGAGTAGATCTTTTCAACCAGAAGATCAGGGGTGAGACTGAAAGACAGCAGTAAGAAGGGGCCAAGGAGTAGCGGTAGAAAGGCTGCAGATTCAGGAGCCCAGAAGAGGGGGCAAACAAAGGAGGGGATGGGATGGGGGCAGAAAGTGGAGAGGAAAGCAGACGACAGAACATTGCTAGAGAGCAGGAAGAGGTGAAAGGAGACAATTTTAGAGAAGAAATTGTTTCCGTCGCTCCCCGGATTTGAACCCGGGACCTTTGAAAGAGAGGCGAACATCTTAACCTCTCGGCCACGAGAGCTCTAGCCATTTAAGTGCCGAAGATTAGAGGAGTTACAAGAGAGTAACAAACACAAAAAAGAAGGAGAGACAAAGACGACAGATGTTTGACAGGAAAGAAGGAGCAGACCACACCAGAGCACCCGCCATCCACACACACCTCAAACCGATCGCCCGACTCGCGGCCTTGAAAACAAATACACACGTTTGATCTTGAAGATTATCGTCGGTTTCGTCCGGTTCGTGCCACGATGGAGGAAAATCTGGCTAGCTCAGAGGAACAAACTGAAACGAACCGATCTTGCGAAAGAGTGCCCAAAACGGATGGCATCGGGTCGGGTCGGGTTGGGTCGACTTCCCGACTCGTCGCCTGAAAACAAGTGCTTGTTCTTGAGGCGACGAGTCGGGCGCGATCCGCTTGGGCCACAATAGTCGCGCTTTGCGCCCTCAATCCTGCTGGCAAACCGACCCGGCCCGACTCGATCCCCCAATGGGCACCCCGTATCTGCGCCCTAATTCTGGCTAGCAAACCGACTCGACCTGACCCGATCGTGCTAATGGGCACCCCGAGAAACTACACCGCACCTATCCGAGTGCACTGCGCTGCCGGGTCGTTGTTATCTCGCTGTACCACCGCATAACAAAATAGTCGTCATGACTGACCTTCACCGCCTACTGGGGTGAAGGTCACCCACTTGACTTCCCCCTCTTTGTTTTGAGACCACGTAAAAACATGCGCGATCCACGGCCCACAAGTTACGAAACGCGATCCTGGCTCGTGTGTGTGTGTGTGTGTGTGTGTGTGT
>NW_004797303.1:904445-905804 GCF_000002075.1 Aplysia californica
GCGTAAGACAGACAGGCAGAGAGAAAAAAAATTGAAAGTACTAGATCTACAGCAGCTGCATGTCTTGCTGATCATGCCCCTCAAACACTTGCGGCTTGCGACCATACAGTCACTCCAACGTGTGCAAAGAAAACACACACTCATAGTGTCATACATACACATTTACACAGAGACACACGTACACACACACACATAGTGTCAAACATACACATTTACACAGAGACACACGTACACACACACACACAAGTCTTAGTACGTGAAGGTGTGTGTCTGTTTGTACATGTTGGAGTGTGTTTGTACGTGTTAGAGTGCGGGATACATGTGTGTGTGTGTATGTGTGTGAGTGTGTACATGTGAGTGTATGTATGTGTGTGCGCGCGCATGTGTGTCCTTGCATATATACTGGTGTTTGTCTTTGTACGATTTGACGTGTGGAATAATACGAGCGTGCATGAGTGCGCGCGAACGCACTTGTATGAGTGCACTCATGTATGTGTCTCAGTGCGCACATACACACATTAATGTGTGTCAGTGCGTATAACAAAAAAGCCTCACCTTTACACTGCGGGTTGACACATCTCTGGGCCGAGTTGAGGTACCTCACGAGGCTCTGCGGCAGGTCCTCACACGTGTAAGGGATCCGCTCGATCTTGGCCACACGGCCTGACAGCTCCAGAAGCGACGGTGGGTTGTACAAAAGGTCCTGGACACACGAAGGGGGGGGGGGGAAGGGAGGGGGGAAGAAGAGACAAACAAGGGTGATAATATTTTGTTTGACGGTTTGTTTGTTTATTTCTTAAACAAAGTCTGCTTCGACTATCAAAGCACCCCGGAAATAGCAGTTCACAAGACCGGGACAAACATACAGAAGAAGTAGAGGAAAAATGACGACAGTAAGGATGAGAATAGAAAAAGCAGCAGTTCCCCCTATGTTGTTCCGGCAGAGCACGAGCATGGCATTGATAAATCAGCTCATTTAAATATTTACAATTCAATTCTACTGTTAATTTTGTCTGTTGACATCCACCCCTTGGCGCTCGCAACTGCATAAGGTCAAATGAGCGTCAAGGGGTGGATGTCAACAGACAAGCCCTTACAGAGAATCAGGCATACCCTGCTCACCTCTCTAGCTTTAACAGCACAACGTCTGTTTCGACTTTCAAGGCACCCCAGAAATAGCGGGTTACAAGAGTGTGACAAACATACAAAAGAAGTAGAGGAAAATGACGATAGTAAGGATTGAGAAAGAAAAAGCTGCAGTTCCCTGTTGCAGTTCAGGCACAGTTACGAGCATGACATTGTTGAATCAGCCCATTTATAATTCTACTGTGCACACGAACATGTTAATGCCCCCCCCCC
>NW_004797303.1:906265-915041 GCF_000002075.1 Aplysia californica
GAGGAAGGAAGGAAGGAAGGAAGGAAGGAAGGAAGGAAGGAAGGAAGGAAAGAAGGAAGGAAGGAAAGAAGGAAGGAAGGAAAGAAGAACGAAAAAAAGGAAAGAAAAGGAGACAACGATCAAACCAAACCCAATTCTCATGAAGGAACCACCACCACCACCAACAACAACACCACAGAAGGCCACGGAACTGACCTGCACGAAGCGGTTGACCAGCGGGTTATTCCGCAAGCTCAGCTCCACCAAGTTCAAGGCCACGATCTCGGTGGGCAGAGTGCTGAGCTTGTTGTTGTGCAGGCTCAGGCTCCGCAGCTTGCTCAGGTTGAGCAGCGTGGGCGGCAGGCTCTGCAGCTGGTTGTCGCACAGCACCAGTGACGTCAGCTCGCTCAGGTAGCCCACCTCCGCCGGGATCTCGGCCAACTGGTTACCTCCTAGGTACAGCACGTGCAGTCTGTAAGGATACATAGTATCATGTTTCTTTATTTATAGATTTTTACAGCACTTGCAACACAATTTTTCATTTTTAAAAACAATTTTTTGGTAAGTGTTCGATGGCGCTCGCAACTGCATCAGGTCATATCGCGAAGGACACATTTAACATTCTCAGTTGGTAGGACATTTTGAAATCTGCCCGGGTGGCGGTCGAAGCCTACTCTTATCGATTTGAGACCACCAAGGGATCTTTAAAGTGTGCAACTTGCACACGGGCCCTCCGAGATTTTTCGCCCTTGTCCAAGAAGGCTAGGTGTAGATCTTTCCTACCAGAAGATCGGGGTGTGGCTGAAAGACAGCAGCAAGAAGGGGCCAAAAAGTATCAGTAGAAAGGCTGCAGAAAGAGCCAGGATCCCAGAGGAGGGGGGCAAAGGAGGCGAAGGGGTGGGGGCAGAAAGTGGAGACGAAAGCAGACGACAGAACATTGCTTGAGAGCAAGAAAGGAGGTGGAGGGAGACAAGTTGAGAGAAGAAATTTTTTTCTGTCGGTACCCTGTTTCGAACCTGGAACCTTTGAATTAGAGGCGAACACCTTAACCTCTAGGCCACGAGAGCGCCAAGAATTTTTCAAATTTCTCGTTATTAGGAACTGAACACTGTAATTAATTCTGGGGTAGAGAAGTGCCGAAGATTTGAGGCGTTACAAGAGAGTTACAAACACAAAAAAGGTGGGTGGTTGGCGGGTGCTCTGGTGCGGTTTGCCTCTTCTTTCCTATCAAAAGTCTATCTTCCTTATCTCCCCTTCTTCTTTTTTATGTTTGTTACTCTCTTGTAACACCTCTAATCTTTTGGCGCTCATATGACCTTATGCCTTATGCAGTTGCGAGCGCCGTAAAACCTCTACTAAAACTAAACTAAACCACAAAAAAGAAGGAGAGAATTGTCATCTTATTCCGAATAGTCTCGCATTTTTTTCCGTTTTAGAGTTTTACGGCCCTTGCAGTACAATAAGGTCATATATAAGTGCCGAAGATTAGAGGTGTTAGAAGGCAGAGACAAACACACACACACAAAAAGGATGGGAGATAAAGACAATAGATGTTTTATAGGAAAGAAGGAGCAAACCACACCAGAACATCCGCAAACCACCCACAGAAAAAAAAGAGAGAGAGAGAGAGAGAGAGAGAGAGAGAGAGAGAGAGAGAGAGAGAGAGAGAGAGAGATTCATATCAGTGTCGAAGATTTTAAAAAAGTAACATACAACAAAGAAAAGTGAAAGAGAGATTATACGGACCATAGATGTTGGATATGTTTAGAAAGAGTTTTACATAACGGCTCACGCAACACAAAGAGATCATATAGGTGCCAAAGACTATAGGCTGGACACAAGACAATTTTAAACATAAATAAACAAATAAATTTTTTTTTTTTTTTTTTTAAAAGAAGGACGTTGAAGTGAGCTCACTCAGGTAGCCCACTTCGGCCGGGATGTCGGCCAACTGCTTACCTTCTTGGCACAGCACGTGCAGTCTGCCGGGACAAACATCGAATTAACATTTTATTTGTTGTATAAGTATAATAAAGACATGTTCACCTGAGAGGACATCAGAGCCGCGCACTTTCGAGAAAAAAACAGTCAAAGCCGCGCCCTTTTTTAAAATGTTATTAATACAATTAGACTGCCGATTACCAAAACAGTACCATCCAAGAATTTACGTTCGCCCAGCGTATTACTGGGCGTGGGACCAGATACCAAAATAATCAAGATTTTGCATTGAAAGAACAGGCTTTTCGTGGATAAAAACATATCTACAGGACAGGGGCAGCATTTTCTTGCTCTTTCAGGATAAAAATTGAAGTAGTGAGACTTGCCCATCTGCGTATATTGCTTGTTACACATTCTCCCTTCTGTCTTGGTAGTGCCTATCTGTTTGGTCTGTGTTTTTAGTTTCAGCTTTAAAATGGTCTGGAAACCGCTTTATCAAACGTCTGGCAGAAAGACGAAGAATATATTTAGATGGGGGCCGTACAGATTAATTGTGTCAAGGGGAATTTGGTCGTTGGGTGGAATCGGCAATTTAATTGTTTCGACATTGTCAAAAAGTGCTCGGCTCCGATAAGTTTTTTCTTGAAAGTGCGCGGTTCTGATAGGTTTTTTTTCGTGAAAGTGAGGGGTTCAGATAGTTTGCTTTTTTCGTGAAAGTGCGCGGTTCTGATAGTTTTGTGGGGGGGGGTTTCTCGTGAAAGTGCGCGGCTCTGATAGTTTGATTTTTTTCGTGAAAGTGCGCGGCTCTGATAGTTTTTTGTTTGTTATTTTCGTGAAAGTGCGCGGGTCTGATAGTTTTTTGGTTGTTGTTTTTTCGTGAAAGTGCGCGGCTCTGATAGTTTTTGGGGGTTTTTTTTCGTGAAAGTGCGCGGCTCTGATAGTTTGTTTTTCTCGTGAAAGTGTGCGGCTCTGATAGTTTTCCGTTCAGCTTCAGTTTTAGTAAGCGTTTTGCGGCACTTGCAACACAAAGTTTCATATTATACTACATCCGTGTTTCTAAGATTGAAAAAGTTTACTTGTTTTGTTTGAGTAAGTTCAGTTTTAGTAAGAGCTTTGCGGCAGAGATGCAACAAACGTATGTTCATATCCCCGTCTATCAAAGATTTAAAAGTTTGTTTTGTTTGAGTAAGCTTAGTTTTAGTAACAGTGTTACGGCACATGCAAAACAAATATGTCCATATCTAGTGGAAGAAAGATAAGGGTAGACCCTACAAAATTGCAACAAAAATGAAAATTACATGGTCCGACAGTTAAAATTGCGTGTAATAACATATTAAAAATCGGCATTCGAAATCGCGGAGGAAATTTTTTTAAAATCCGTCTTTCAAAGATTAAAAAGTTTGTTTTGTCTGAGTAAGTTTAACTTTAGTAAAAGTTTTTAATTTTTTTTAATAGTAGAGGGTTTTACGGCGCTCGCAACTGCATACGGTCATATGAGCGCCAAGGTGCGGGTGTCAACAGAGAAGTACTTACAAGGAATCAGACTTACTCTGCTCACCTCTCTAGCTTCAACAGCACAGAGTCTGCTTCGACCATCAAGGTTTAGTAGAGGTTTTACGGCGCTCGCAACTGCATAAGGTCAAATGAGCGCCAGAAGATTAGAGGTGTCACAAGAGAGTAACAAACATAAAAAAGAAGAAGGGGAGATAAGGACGATATATGTTTAATAGGAAAGAAGGAGCAAACCACACCAGAGCACCCGCCAACCACCCACTTCGACCATCAAGGCACCCCGGAAATAGAAGGTCACAAGAGTGACAAACATACAAAAGAAGTAGAGGAAAATGACAATAGTAAGGATTAGGAAAGAAAAAGCAGCAGTTCCCTGTTGCAGATCAGGCACAGTTATGAGCGTGACATGATGAATCAGCCCATTTACAATTCTACTGAGCTTGAACGAGAAATGTCCCCCCTTTGGGAAAGGCCTAAAGACACTACAGTCATTGGCACTGCCCCCCCCCCCCAGGGGGGGGGGTAAAAGTTTTACGTCCTAGCAACACAATACAAGTTCATATAAGTGCCGAAGATTAGAGACGTTTACAAGAAAGTAACACACACAAAAAAAGGACATCACAGCACCCGCCAACCACCCACACACATTCATTAACATGTAAACACGTCCAGTTTTAGTTTAAAGTTTATTTTACGGCACCTGCAACACATTAGTTCATATCAGTGTCGAAAATTAAGGGTTTACATTACAATAATACAAAAAGAGTAACATGTATAAAAATAATACAAAAAAGGAAGAAAGAGATAACAAGAATAGATATTTGATAGCATAGCAAATGAAGGAAAAGAAGGAGCATACACACCACACCAGAGAACCCGCGCTTGCAACACAATAAGGTCAAATTAGAGCCGAAGATTAGAGGCGTTACACACGAGAGTGTAAAAACGCACAAAAGGAGAAAAGATAAGGACAGTATTATGTTTGACATCTTTTCTTTTATAGTAGAGGGTTTTACAGCGCTCGTAACTATATGAGCGCAAAGGGGTGGGTGTCAACAGAGGAGTCTTTACAGAGAATCAGACTTATTCTGCTCACCTGTCTAGCTTCAACAGCACAAGGTCTGCTTCGACTATCAAGGCACTCCGGAAATAGCAGGTCACAAGAGAGTGACAAACATACAAAAGAAGTAGAGGAAAATGACACTAGTAAGGATTAGGAAAGAAAAAGCAGTAGTTCCCTGTTGTAGATCAGGCAGTTATGAGCGTGACATAATGAATCAGCCCATTTACAATTCTACTGTGCATGAACGAGAAATGTCCCCCCCTTTGGGAATGGCCTTAGAAAGACACTACAGTCAGTGGCACCGCCCCGTGGGGGGGGGGGGGGGGAGGGAGGGGTTGACACATCCGCCAATCACTCAATGGAAACGTTTAGGTAAAAAATGGCACAATTTAGACAGAGACAACAGGGTGAAAGAAGAGATTTGTTCGTTTCTTGAGGAAAGAGAAAAACATCGACATTATTATTCATGGCCATTTAATAGTGAGAAGAGAAAAGACAAAACACAGACAGGCAGACAGACAGACAGACAGACAGACATGACAAAGGGAAAGTTAAGAAGTAAAACCTACCAGTAGCATCATCCAACCACCCTTAAAGATTATTGAGTGACATTCAAAGAAAAGGAGTATATATATATATAACACGGCGATAGATGTTTGAAAGTTTGAGGGTGTTAAGTCCGAATCGACGCAATTTGGACAGAGTCACAAAGACAACAGAAGTTTGATTGAATAGAAGTCTATGAGGAACTACCAACCACCTGCAGCACCCTCCCAACCTGCAATGATGACTGTAACCCCCCCCCCCCTTCTCATAGAGAACTGGCAATAACTTGAATAAAATAAGTCAAGAGCACAGTCTAGAAATATTACATAATCAATATAATACTTTTATTTTAAAATACATGTTAATTTTATTTCTTTTATAATTCAAGGAAGTAAATGTATTGAACAATTTTTTATGCATGACAGGTACTTATATTGCATTATATTGACAAGAAATTTTCAACAGTTTTTAATAATTTCTTTTATTTTTATTAACAAGCAATCAATGTATAATAGACCCACATGATTAATTTTGATCTCAGATTTTTTAAGACTTCATGCCAACACCATGCATGCATAATAAATCTGACAACTTTTTTTACGCTGCTGCTAGAATTTTGATTTTTAAAAGTAATTATGAGGCATTGTGGTGAAATCAGGCACTCGTCAAAATAATAAAATCGAAGAAAACGGCATTTTTCTTCCCACTTGACAATTTTTATGGAATTTTAATTTTTTGCTTAACACTTTAATATGTCCATCTAAAAACACACTGCTGTCTGGCTTTACTGAAAAACGTTGAATAAAGGCACAAAAGAACATACAATTTCCAATGATTCTTAAACTTTGAAAGTCGCCAAACTTTGGCAGCCATTTTCTATTTAATTTTACTCCTGAAACCAAGCGATCCCACCTGCTTCAATTCGAAATATCTCGACTTCTATTGAAGATGGATACTTTTTTTTCATCGAAAGCAAGACAAATGAACAAGATCTAAGATTGTATCAGTAACTCCATATGCCCAAAGATTGACGAGCGCCTGATTCCACGGCATCTTGACACAATTACGTGTATATAGAGGCAGGAGGGTGCGGAGGCTGAGCGGTTAGTGCGCTCGTCTCCGAAGCGGAAAGTCACGGTTCGAGCCTCAGTTCGGACACAGAATTTTTTCGCCCCCTCCTGCCCACCCAGCAGTAATGGGTACCTGACTTTGAGTTGTGGAAGTAAAAGCACCGTGGAAAGGAACTGGCCACCCTACCACAGTATGCCAAAGGCCCAGAATGCTGTCTCACTAACAAGGCAATCCCCAATGTCTGGATTAGATGCGGGGAACAAATTTACTTTTTTATATTGAGGCAGACATTTTCAATCTTGAATTTCTACTGCAATTGATGTATGTAGATCTATAAATCACTATAGAATAGAGCAACATTATATGGGCTGATTGCCCGTCCCCTTTGTATATCAGACCATGAAAATGTTGATTTTTACTTTTAGTAGTTTATACATGTATGGCGAGCCAGTTGAGCTGGCCCACAGTCATCGCTTGGTTGTGTACAGTCATATTTTTTATTATATATAAGAAAAAATCTAAGAAACCCCAGACAATCCATTTTTGTTTTTATAAAAAATTTTAAAATTTAAACTGTTTGTTTTAATTGCAGCTAGCTATTATTCATAATTTCTTTCGAGTTTGGAAGAACCTTTTATGCAAAAATAGATTCAAATTAAAATTTTTAGTACAAACAAATTGCACTGCTTTTGTGGGTCAAACAGTAACAGGTCATACTGAAATACGAAAAGCCATGGAAAAGACATGAAAAGACGCGAAAAGACTCGAAAAAGACAAGATTTTTAAAAGATTAACTTCAGACTTCAGACTCTTTATATCAGGGTTATTTTGATCAAATTTGGGGTAATCCTAACCATCTACGGTCCCTCTACAAGTTTGTTTATATTCCGCAATGATGAACACCTGAGACTTCTGGACGAATGCCAGATTGGGGCATGACATCCTTTGGATGTTTCATTTTCATTTTTGTCGCATTACAATTAATATTAGTAAAATGTTACTATGTAATTTTTTTCCTGTGATAGGACTTTCCTTACTTTATGGCCCTGGGTACCTATCATGTGACAAGAGGAAAATTACGTTGTTAAACTCGCGACTTGTGGATTTTTGCCATGCAACTCTCTCCGCATGAATTCTTTTTGTTTTGTTTTTGGTAATAAAAGTGTTTACTGAACTGCATCATAAGGTCGTATGAGAGCGCTCTGAATTTTCAGTTGGTAGGAAATTTTTAATTTTGCCGGGGTGGCGGCCGAAGCCTACTCTTGAACATATTGATTTTGGACCACCAAGGGACCTTTAACGTGCACAACTTGCACAAAGGACCTACGGGATTTTTCACCCTTGTCTGAGAAGGCTAGGTGCAGATCGTGTCTTTTCGCATTTTAGTATGACTGGGTCAAACTGCTGTATTTCTGTTGCAGATCACTCACACTGGTCACCGTCTGTGGCAAATCAATTATAATTTCCAAGAAAATTTGTAACCTCCTTTTCTGAAAAACATCAAATTATATCCAAAAACCAGGGGGCATGCCCCTTCAACGCCCCCCCACCCCCCTTATTTTTTTTACCTTTTAGGCTCTGGGGAGCATCATTATGACCCCCTGCCTGTAATTCCCCGATTGGTCCATCACAGAACGGAACCAGGAAATTTACTGTACAATTATTAGGTTTGTGAGTGCCTTAGTGATAGTTACAAAGGATACAAAAAACTACAAAAGCTGCAGATCTGTACTTTTAAGATTGTCAATGAATAATTGTGCTACAAGGAAAGAGAAAGAGAGGAAGGCAGAGAAGGAGATGGGAGGACAACATTACAGACTGGACAGGAAAGACGATGGGTGACAATCTGAGGAAAGCAGAAGACAAAAATAGATGGCGAGAGCTGGTTTTCAGATGCAGTGGTGCCCCCACGGTTGCCCCAACCACGGGGAAGAAGAAGAAGAAGAAGAAAAATGTGCTATCCAATCATCAAAATCATCATGAATATATATATACAGTAGAGACATCTTGAATTTTCATTCTGATGTAGCAAAAAAGTGGTCCTTACTGGTGGACTATTCTATAGAGGTTATAATTAATGAGGCAGACTTAGAATTCTTTCATATGCTATTATTGTATAAATTATTTGTGAATCTATCATGTAATAATTTACATATATTATAAATAATGACATGAGGGAACGGACACATCAGCAGCAACACTGGCAAAAACAGGGCTGAAACTGAAAATCAAAACAAACGAAACAATTAGATTTAAATTATAAATACAAAAATAACAATGACAAAATCTTAATTTATCATAAATCCAAGCAGTGGCTATGTTCACAGCACCCTGAATGCAGTTTGCAGCCCTGTTGAGGCTTCATTCACGGCACTGTCAAGCTTCGTTTAGACAGAGCGTCCACTGTCGGAAGTAAGCTGGGTTTAGTCAGTGATGACAGTGACATAATATTTCGGCCTGGGTCCATCCCATGAGAAGAAGGAAAATGAAGCAGTGACCCTTGACCAAATAGACCATTCGTCATTTTCCTTTACACTGAGTTGAAAGCGTGCAATTTTGTCTGCAAGCAGTGTGTGTGTGTGTGTGTGTGTGTGTGTGTGTGTGAGTGTGTGTGTGTGAGAGAGAGAGGGAGGCAGAGAAAGAGAGAGACAGAGGGAGAGAGAGATG
>NW_004797303.1:915975-925654 GCF_000002075.1 Aplysia californica
TGCATAGATAAACTTGCATTTTATTACAGTGTGTGTGTGTGTGTGTGTGCGCTCGTGTTTGTCTAAAATGAGAAAAAGAAAATGCTAATTTCAATGTTATGAAAAAAAAGTAAATTGAATATACAGTATTATTTTACTACTTACAGTGACAGGGGGGAAAGCAGACTTTTAAGCATGATTATTTTAGTCTATTAAACCTTATATCTGTTTTATAAAACCAAGGCAAGAAATTCTGAATGTAGAAGTAAAAACAGAATAGTTTTTAAAAGTGATTTGAAACACTGGGTTTTATTTTTTAAATCAAGTTGATTTAAATTTTTAAAAATCAACTGATTTAAATTGACCCGATTTATATCGACCCAACCCTGGTTTTCAATTATGAAAAAAAAAAAAAGTAAATTGAGAACTGTATTATTTTACAGTGACAGGGGGGGAAAGCAGACTTTTAAGCATGATTATAATAGTCTACTAAACCTTATATTAAAAACCAAGGAAAGGAATTCTGAATGTTTAAATATGTAAAAACTAAATACATTTTTTTGAAAAGTGATTTAAATCACTGATTTTTATTTTAAAAATCAAGTTGATTATTACAACAACAAAAATCAACTGATTTAAATCAACCCAGCTCTGATTTCAATTATTATGGAAAAAAAAGTAAATTGAATACTGTATTATTTTACAGTGAAAGGGGGGGGAAAGCAAACTTACGCATGAATATATTAGTCTACTAAACCTTATATCTGTTTTATGAAACCAAGGAAAGAAATATTCTGAATGTTGAAATGTAAAAACTGAATAAAAAAATTTTAAAAAGTGATTTAAATCACAGATTTTTATTTTAAAAATCAAGTTGATTTAAATTTTAAAAATCAACTGATTTAAATCAACTTGATTTAAATCAACCCAACCCTGTTCATCTGTTGTTTTTTAATTATTTAATAAACATTCTCTTTTCTTTCAATTCAAAATCTAAACCTGTAACATCTGCCCACGAGGCTCTATAGACTCTCATTTCTCGGTGTAGGTCAGTGTTGGTCTCTGACTACATACTGTAGAGATTGGGTGGGGTAGTGCCTGGGGTAGCGCCCTCCCACCCCAAGTAATCAAAGGAATCGGACTAATCGTTACTCGCTGGATGTAATTGCTGGGGTCGGACAACTCGTTACTCGCCGGAAGTAGTCATAGGTATCGCGACTCGGTGGAAATAATTGCTGGGGTCGGAGTAATTGCTACTCGCCGGAAGTAGTCATAGGTATCGCGACTCGGCGGAAATAATTGCTGGGGTTGCTGGGGTCGGAGTAATTGCTACTTGCCGGAAATAATTGCAAGTGTCGGACTAGCTGGGAGTAATTGCAAGGGTCGGACTAATTGCTTCTCGCCGGAGGTCATTGCAGGGGTCGGGCTAACTGCTAGTCGCTGCATGTTACACTCATAATACTGGGTACGTGTCGAAACCACTGGAAGAAATCATAGAGCCACTGGAAGAAATCACATCGCTGGCTATAAAGAAAATAATTGGGTTCGGCGCCGATTCCTAGCCTTTAATGTTCGGGAATCTACGGTTACCGAAAAAAACAGGAACCGCCCACCTCTACCTCTTGTTTCCCAACTGTATCCAATTTTCCATAGTCCTCTATCCCATCCGACTGTAAGGGCGCTTTGTTTTCCTTATCTCATTGGAAGGAACACTTGAAGCTGGCCAAAATATTAACGAAGTGACTATTTCTCCGAACGTTCGGAGAAATAGTGCCCATCTTTATTTCTCCGAACGGTTTCCGGATTCCGGTCTCGTAATGTTTTGCCTATTTATTGCGAGAGTTCGGTGCCAACTTTCATTCTGCCTCTGGTCTGGGGGAAGGAACACCGCATGGCAAGCCCGCCTACAGACAACCTTCAGTAAAACCCACCACACACCCACCACCATCATGCACATGTACACACACAAACTTATACACACATTAACTAAACAAACATGACCAATGGGCAACTTTTGAACGTATGACGAGCTGAGCCGTGGATGGAGAGACAGTGTGAGTGAAAGAGCGGGTGAAAGGAAGAATGTGCGAGTGTATCCACAGGCGACAGCAACTACAAGACGACGACACCGACCCCCCTGGCCTGGTCCACAGCTCACAAACGAAAATAATGCAGCTTAGGCAGTGTTTTGCCTATATATTATTGTCCATGGTTTGCAGGGTGCAAGGGAATGAGTGAGATTTTCTTTGTGTATGCCTGGAGGGAGGGGGTGGGGTGTGAAAGTCATGCGGACGGGGATGAGCCGCGGGAGAGAACACGGGAATTGAATGAATGAGTGAAACTGAAAAAGATGAACGACTGGTGAGCCCTGGAGTGAATGGATCCTGTGTTTCTATTTTTGTATACTTTGAACTGTTACTGAATGAAGGCTGAAAAACAAACACACACACACTCACTCTCCACTTACACACTTACTATCACACACAGACACACTCACACACGCACATACATACACACACACACACACAGGAGCAAATTTTTGGGTCTATATCTATTTCAATTTTCAAGAGCTAGTCTAGAGATTTTTAGATGAGTGTAAAAACATGAAAAAGAAAGGTTTCACAACAGAATGAAATCAAAATTAGAACAGCCCATGATAAACAACAAACATTAACAAATAAGGGCGTGTGTCCACCTGTCCGAAGAAGATTGGCTGTTTTAACCCTAAATGTGCTTAATTTTTTTTTTTAAAAAGGACAGGATATTAGATCTACATAAATTATGGAATCACACACATTAAGGGGCCTGCCAGTGTCGGTACATTATTGGTCGTGGCAGATGCCAGTTCTAATAGTAATAGTTCTATATGTGTCGTTATCAATAACCCTCCGTAGATCTAGATCTAGACAGCACACGAGTGAACACAACACATTACGTTTAAGAGCAGCACCCTTCATAGGCAACACGTCATATATCTGAATAGCGAAAAACTGTTTGAAATTGTAGCATTCTTTATATAAAAATATTTACTGCGGACATTTTTTGAACCGCTTGAACCATATTGTATACGAACAATCTTTGGTAGGCCTATACTATAATTATAGATCTAGAATCTATATAATATCCGAAATTTGCGGGAAAGGATGTGATTTCAGAGTGTTCGGAGAAATAGTGCCCAGCTTTATTTTTGCCGAACGTTCGGAGAAATAGTGCCTAGCTTTATTTTCCCGAACGTTCGGAGAAATAGTGCCATCCAAATATTAAATATGTCACTGTCGTCACTGACTAAAACCGGCTGACTTTCAAAGTGGCAGTGGACGAAGCTTTTAAGTCTGTAACGTAGCCTCAACAGCGCCTGCAAACTGCATTCAGGGCGCAGTGAACGTAGCCTGCCAACTACATTCACGGCCACTGCGTATACTATTACTAGCTTACCTTGTGAGGCGTTTTATCGTGCTAGGGATTTCTTTCAAAAGATTTCCACCGAAATGCAGTACTTGAAGCTTGCTTAATTCTGTAAACTGCGGCGGAAAAGTCTCCAAGTGGTTCCCACTCACATTCACAACTTCTAGAGACTTCAGTTGTCCGAAATCCTTAGGAAATGAAGTTGCTGTTAATTTATTGCTTTTGGCTATAAGAGTTCTAAGTTTTGATAACTGACATATTTCGTCGCTTATGAAAGTCATATTATTTGCCGAAATGTCGAGTACAATTAATTTTTTAAACACGCCTATAGAACTTGGCAAGCTGGTGATGTCGTTGTTATCCAGCTGTAAAGAATGGAGTGCGTTTGACCGTTGAAGAATACAGTCGGGGATGGTTTGTAAATTCCCATAAGATAAATCCTCCAGATGTTCTCTATTGTACTCCGAGTCCGAAGACGACGAAGTGGAAGCGAAGTCGTAAAGAGCCGCCATACTTCAGACTCAGAGCGACACAACAGCAAGAGACAAGACACAAGCACCGTGTGAAACTTTCCACAACAACAACTCCAGTAACTTTCGTCACTCCATTCTCCTCAAAGCCATTTTGATAACGATTTCGGTCGAAGGTCAGAGGTCAAAGTTGTAATGCCCCCAGAGAGTTCACAGTAATACTAGAGAGCTGACACTTCACCCGGATGTGCGTATCTGGGTCACCAGCTGATCGTGGAGAAACGCGCGGTAAACAAAACAAACTGCGTCCATTGTTCAAGACATTTTCGTTGATGGCAGACAAGCATGGCCCCGGTTAGCACGAAGTGTCAATAGTGTTCTGCTATAAACTGCACCAATTTAAATCCAAATCGACTTTGATATACCAGCTATTAATTGCTTTTTTTTTCAGTCTAAATGTCCAAATTGAGCTTGTATTCTACTAGTGAAAGACGTTGCCTGCGAAAAGTTGTCTAAATAGAAGAGCCATCGGTCGGTTTTGGTATTTACTTTGTCCGATAACTACTTTTTTGTGGGATGGGAGGTTGGGATGGGGGATGGAGGAACGTGTTGGGGATCCTGTGGAACTCCCTATGTGGTAGATCCATCATTATTACTTCATATGCTTTTCCATGATCTGAAATTGCAAGTATTTAACAACAAACTCTTCATGCCTTTTAGAGATTGGTTTTTTTGTTTGTTTGTTTGTTTTAGTGTTGATTCTATGTGTAACTCTGTAATGATAGAGGGAGGACGAAAGCAGGGAGCCATGCGAATTCCCCAAAACGATACTTGGTAATTAGTCATTTATAAGATTGCGAACACTCCAGGAAGGCACCGGTATGTATGTGTGAGCGTGTGCACGCGCGTGTGTGTTTGTGTGTGTGTGTGTGTGTGTGTGTGTGTGTGTGTGTGTGTGTGTGTATGTGTGTGTGTATGTGATAGAGAGAGAGGGGGAGAGGGAAAGGGAGAGAGAGAGAGAGAGAGAGAGAGAGAGAGAGAGAGAGAGAGAGAAAGAGAGAAAGAGAGGGGGGAGAAAGAGAGACAGACAGACAGACAGACAGACAGACCGACAGACAGACAGACAAATACATAGACAGAGCGAGACAGTGTGGGGAAGAGATAGATAGATAGATAGATAGATAGATAGATAGATAGATAGATAGATAGATAGATAGATAGATAGATAGATTGATAGAGAGATAGAGAGAGAGAGAGAGAGAGAGAGAGAGAGAGACAGAGAGAGAAAGAGAGACAGACAGAGACAGACAGACAGACAGACAGACAGACAGACAGACAGACAGACAGACAGACAGAGGGGGAGAGATCAGGGAGAGAGGGGACAGATACTAAGGACACTGGAGAAAGAGTAGTTTTGGTGAAAATTAAACACATTATGCTTTTAATTATACAGTGATTTTTTTTCAGATCAAGCGTCTATTTGTTTATTAGAATGTATGTTAACTTAACTTAAGCCAAAGTCTTACAGTTTATGGCCGAGGGAGGCAGGGGATGTTGCCTAAATATGCGACAGAAATCACAGGTTTCCTTCTTTGTTAAAGGCCTAGAAACCCAGGGAATAAATACAGACGGTACGACTTTTCCTCATGACATGACAGCATCCCTGAGCAATGCCGTGGCAGCAACTACCGCGCGTAAGTGTTTTCGCGACCCGTGCCGGGCGATACGCGAAACAATACATTGTTGTTATTGAGCGCGCCACGAGTGACATATCTCTGTAACTGTAAACCATCTCTGATGCCAACCACCACCCCCCTTCCCCTAAGCCCCCACCAAACCAGTACTTGTTATGCAATTTTATAATCGATATCTCAAGCTGGCGGTACAGCAACACACTCAAATATGGCAGATACTACGGATTTGTTATTGTGATTGTTTCTTTTATCCCACATAGCTGTCGCTGCCTTAAAAGAAAACACAAACCTTCTGCAATTTCTTTTAGACAAATTAGAGCAAAAATCATAAGCTTGACAGGCAAGTTTATATTAGAAATAATGTATCGAGTACTTATTTTTACTTTTAAGCGTTACAATATCACAACTTAGTTTTCATTGGGCAAAAAAGCCAGAGTACAAGGCGCTGATTGGATAAGCGATCCCTGTGCCCTGTGCTATGTGATGCATTCCGTAGCCAAGCGGCTTGCTGGCTGTAACAACAGGTGTTTTATGCCCCAACGACTTAATGATTTAGAGATCAACTTAAAATTTCAACCCGGTTTATACGGACTTTATGGATCTGTAGCCCTTCTCATGAAGGAACTAAAGGCAATGAACGTGCTGATAAGCTAGTCGGCCAGGCTGAGATTGGCAGCTCCATGCAATTAGATCCACCATATATGACAGTCAGCATTGACAGCATGGATCAAAGACCGCAAAGAGGTAAAGCACCACTTCACACACAATGGATAGACTATGGGAAGCTGGTGTCTGTACGGAGTCGGGAAGAAACAGCCACCTGCGTGGAAAGCCAGACGAATATCCAACCAGCTGTTTATAACTGGCAGGATCAGCAGGCAGACCCTATCCTGGAGAGGAGGGAGGATCGATCAATCAAGCAGCTTATGACATTGTGCCGCCTGCAATGATGCCTATTCTTCAACCAAGTAAGTAAGTATGGGAAGGGAGAAAATGAAGTAGGCAAGACGTTTTGGCCATTTTGAAACCCTAGCAGCCTATTGTAATCGTCGGTTGTCAAACACAGCACAATTTCCAAAAAAAAAAAAGTATGTTAATTAAACCTTACCGTAATTCCCCCAGCTGTCCACAATTTACTTTAACTTTCTCAGTTTTCATAATCAGTCATGGATATTGTCTATTTCTTCTGTGCATTTTTCATTTTGTTTGCTTTGTTTATTTTCATTTTATTCAGTCACTTGTGTGTTTTATTGTTCTTGATTTTCGTTTGTTTCATATCATTCTGTGATAAAGCAGTAAGTCCTGCTTTCAGAGCTCTTACACAGTGCTTATGAGCTAATCCCATATGAAAAAAAGAAAAACAAGCACAATACTTATTGGTTAAAATTTTTTTTTTTTGGTGCTGCTTTTTATGTCCGTGCAATTACAAATTGTAACTAAAATTGGACTGGAAAAGTGAATATTCGTTTTTTAAAGGCATAATTTCATTTTTCCTGCTCTTTGGGAATAACAATGTAGGCCTACTTAAAATAATACCCCAGATCTAGGATCAATACTTCATTTCTGCCTTAAATGCATGAATCTGAGATTGAAAAAAGTGGGTGGTTGGCAGGCGCACAAGTTTTGTTTGGCTACTTCTTTGAATATTTCCTATCGAACTTCTGTTGACCTTAGCTCTCCTTCTTTTTTTTCTGTGCGTTAAGTCTGTTGTAACCAAGGAGGTTACAGTAAGTTTTAAGCTCTTTGGACTTGGATGTAACACATTTAATCTTCGGCACTTATTAAGACCTATGTGCATTGCAAGAGCCTAACAATTAATTATCATTGAGCGCCACTTCACAACACAAGAAAAGCAGCTTAACTTCGGAACAGAGCTATGGCAAAACCCAACAAAACCTGGAGTATTTGTCAAACAAAGTGTCGAAAGTAAAAATAGGCCTAATCAAAATGCCAATGATAAAGATTGCAGATTTTACCGTAAAATGAGGTTTGACGAATGAATTTACATCTTATTCTGTTCATAGTTTGTTTCTGTCTCACTATCTTTGTAAATTGTAAAAATAATTAAATCAAGGGACCACTCAGGCCAAAATTAGATCTATATGATGTCTTAAGATCTCTATACCTGTCGTGACACGTTCAGTCCGGTCAGTTTTTATTGGTAGGCCTAGAATCTAGCCTACATTAGAGTGTCCCTCCTCTAAAAAACTAAAAAAAGGTGACAGCAATTTTTCATTGTAACATAGAATCTATATAAAAACGCAATGACTAGATCTAGTCACTAGCGCCTGATTTCTCCACATTTATGCACTTATAACTTAATATAATACATTACGCCCGCGCGCGTGTGTGTGTGTGTGTATGTGTGTGTGTGTGTGTGTGTGTGTGTGTATGTGTGTGTGTGTGTGTGTGTGTGGGTGTGTTTTCTCTCATCTTACTACTACAGGTCTCCATGAGATGGAAGGGAACTGTGCTGGTTGTACGAAGAACCGCAGCCAACCCCAATTCATACCAGTCAACGAGAATAATGAGGACCACGTGAGATCCAGGATGCATCATGATGAAGAACAGCTGTGTGGGGACAAGGAAGTGAAGCTAGTCAAGTGTCCTAAATGTTGTGGGTCAAGATCAAAGTGCTATTCATCAGTTACCAGCGGCCAGACAGCGTGGCTAACGGCAAGCCCTACTATAATATATTTGTTGGGAGACGAGGTTTCCGTCTTAACAATGCGGGCAGTAGCTATGTGGTGAGGGTGTCTAGTTGATGCGATAATGGAGACTGTGCTGAAGCTGGGGGACTTGTTTCTTTTTTCACTGGTTTACAAAGAACTGTGGCCATCCCCAGGTTATACCGGTCAATGAGTTTAATTAGGACCAGATGAGATCCTTGATACCTGATGAAGACCAGCAATATATGGACAAGGAAGTGAAGCTATGCAAGTTCTCATGCAGATGTTGTGGTCAGGATCAGAGTGCCGTTCATCACTGCTCAGAGGCCAGACAGCGTGGCTAACGGCAAGCCCTACTATAGTACATTTGCTGAGAGACGAGGTTGCTGCCTCAACAATGCGAGCAGTAGCTATGTGGTGGGAGTGTCCAGGCGGTGTGATAGAGACTGTACTGTAAGTGTAAGGAGAACTTGTATCGAGTATCTTGATCTCTCTGCTGGGATATTGCTGTGTTCCTCTCGGCACGGCTTGGCTCTGACATACAGGGTTGAAACAAGCCTCCTAAATGATATTAGTTGAGTTGATAAGGGCATAAAACACTTACGTGAAAAGATATTCACTAATCCCGGCAGCAGTGGGGGATTCGTCAGGTCTCTGTATGAACTCTTCCAAATCCAGCAATGGTGGCAAAGACTCTCACACTCACAGCTCTGCATGACGTGAGAATCGTCAGGCTGTGGCGCTGGTTTAAAAAAACAAGCCCCTATGGCATTTTCAGGAAAAAAATACCCCAACGAACCTCTATGACATTATCAGGGCTGCCCATCTTTACGAATTTGGTGGAATCGTTACAGTTTAAATGATCTAAATTGTTCTGATAGGGATGAAGTGTTAAAAACATATTTTATAGGTAGATATTTGAAACAAGGGAAAACAAATTTGATTAATTTTGTGACATTGTCTTTTGCTTCAAGGCTATTTTTTATGCCATATTGTGTTCATTTTTGAAATATTAGACATCTATGAAAAAAATGAGCTTAATATAATATATCCATCAATGACTCTTGATTGAAAATTTTGGTTGATGTAGCAGTGTTTGTGTATAAATAATGTGGGTGCAGTCTGAAAATGGTGTTTTGGTTTTTTTAAATGTAGGCTTATTTTAAAAAATGGTTGAAAGTTATGTTTTCTATGGTTTACTGTTGTTTTCGGATTCATGTGACTGTCAACTACAGATAGATTCGTTGATGCTATCAGGGGATTGATGAAGAAAAGATCAACTCATTCCGTAGTTCAACTCTAATTCAACACAGGAGGAGTCGACTGTACAGTACTACAGTACTTGTACTGCAGGCCCCACTGGCCGCCTGGTTTTGTCAATGTATGAATTGAAAAGGGACACCTATTCGTGTGTGGAGTGGTGAGGGATGTACACACACACACACACACACACACACACACA
>NW_004797303.1:927193-928419 GCF_000002075.1 Aplysia californica
GAGGCCTGAAAACTGCAATGGTGAGTTTCAATACTTTGAGCGTACAGTTGTTGGGGGAGGAGTGAGATGGTGTAGCAGGGAAAAGGAGGGTTTGAAGGTACATTGGAAACCATATAACAGACCCGGTAATAACAGGGATCCGATAAAAACAGTTTTTGTTAAAAACTCCTTTTTGTCATACTCTTTGTCTCTATTAAACGTTGTCGGCAATAACATGCCCTCATCGGAGCCCAATAGGTTATAACAGGGACAAAGGCTCGTTAACAGAGTAACGCTGTGATGGAGCAAGCCCACGCAAGCCACGCCACTACAAGCACACGCAGCGGGTGAAGCGAGAGATGTGTCATGCGCAGGCAATGGGAAACTACCCATGAAAAAATACAACTGAATTAGTCCACAAATGCTTTCTTCCCTTGCATTTCTGATTTAACAGGGTCTGATATAACAGGACTTTTTCTCTGGACCCACCATCCCTGTTATATCAGGTTTCCACTTAATGTGTATCAAGGGTTATTATTTTATAACATTTGAATCATGTTATAAAATGGTAGACAGAATGTTACTGTGTACTGACATTTGCTCACTCAAAATATCAAGATAGATAGATAGATAGATAGATAGATAGATAGATAGATAGATAGATAGATAGATAGATAGATCATTGTTGTCGTTGATGGTGGTGGTGCTGCTGCTACTGCTGCTGCCGCTCTTATCCTTCGAGCATAATAATATGGCTTATTGGATCTTACTATCTCACCTAACAAGCTTTGGCGAGAGCGAGCCCACCACCCAGCAGAAAAATGCTGCCCCTGGGTAGCTTGGCCTTCACAGTCATTGTTTTTTTTTCATTTTGTTGTTGTTGTCGTCATTGGTGTTGTTGTTGTTGTTGTTGTTGTTGTTGTTGTTCTTGCTGTTGATGACGTTGTTGATGTTGTTGTTATTGTTGTTGTTGTAGTTGTTATTAATCCTCACATTAGGCCTTATTGTTGTATCTGATCTTATTAATATAGTTACCTCACCTTACAAGCTTTGGCGAGGGCGAACCCACCACCGAGGAGAACAATGATGCCCCAGGGTAGCTTGGCCTGGACTGTCTCCCACGTCAGTAGGGGCGTGTAGCTGTGGGTGGAGCCTGAAGGGTCAGGGGGCGGGGCGTAGCATGTCAGTCAAAGTACTGCTTGAGGTTGAGCTTAGTCTGTTTGTGTGTACGAAAAGGATGGGTGGGG
>NW_004797303.1:928519-931151 GCF_000002075.1 Aplysia californica
AGAGAGAGAGAGAGAGAGAGAGAGAGAGAGAGAGCGACAGAGAGAGAGAATCTGAGAGTGAATGAGTGAGTGAGTGATTGTGTGTGTGTGTGTGTGTGTGTGTGTGTGTGTGTGTGTGTGTGCGTGCGCGTGAGTGTGTGTGTATGTGTTAATTTGTTTAGCAGTTTTTTTCGAAACGCCTTCCAGGTAATTTAAACTCCATATAAGTATATGTGACCACTTCTATACATAATACATGTATAGAACAAACTTTTAAACAATTTCCGTCCGTTCACAGGAGGGCACACCATCTTCCTTTTATGTGGAGGTGTTTTTACGCCTACATTGACACGATTTTAATCACTAAATTAATTAAGGTTGTGGCTTCCGACCCGGCAGAAAGACCGAGACACTCTAGGGGAAAAATGATTACGTTGTAAAGTGGGTTCAAACACACCATCTCAAAATAAATGGTGTAAAAGAACAATACTAAGAAATACATTACACATCTACTTGAAATATTTGTCGAAGTGTTCCAGTAACAATATGCGATTCTCCGGTAAAATAGATTTTCCGGAATCAAGATAGCAGGCTTGATCTAGGCACATGTTTATGGTTTATAGTTTATGCAGGCAGCAGTAAAAGAAAACAACTTATTCACTGAGAACAATAGCGCTGGAGGTCTGAGGGCGCCACTGGTGAGTGGTAGGTCCTACTTTTTCACATTCCCTCTGTTGTTTCTGCCTGTCTGTCTTACTTTTCCCACAGCACTAATTTAGACTAAATGACCATCATTGCGCTGATGTGTTTCTTTGTACTCAGAAAGGAATTAGCCAATAATGTTGTTAAGTAAAACTGGGTGGTTAGTTGGGAGTAGCCTGACGAGCTCACCTGCTTGCCAATCCCGGCCACAGAAAACCTTTGGCCTTTCTTTGGGCAGGATGAAGAATAAGACTGCGACCATTACTGCAGCAGTGGCGTCGGAAATATAGCTGGAAGAAATGTAATATTATATATAGAGTAGAACAAGCGATCTGAGGACATATAATTTGTTTATCTATCTATCTATCTATCTATCTATCTATCTATCTATCTATCTATCTATCTATCTAATTACAAACAACAAAAAGAACAATTGCCATCATCAACAACACCAACCACCACTACCACAGCAACAATAGTGGTGAGGCGTTTTGAAGGTTTATAGGCTATATAGAATCAACACAAACCACCGCCACTTCAATCATAAATATAACAAAAAACAAACAAACAACTGCAGCAGCAACAACGACAACAATTTAACGAGCCGTAGTTCATAGAACAAAAAACAACAAACAAAACACACACACATACAAACACCCCCCACCCCCCACCCCACACACACATAAACACACATACATCCACACAAACACATATACACACATAAATACACATGCATACGCACAAACACATACACACACATACAAACACACACACAGACACACAAACACACACACACACATACACACAAACACACTCACACAAACACACTCACACACATCCACACACACACAAACACACACACACTCAACACACATACACACATACACACACACACACACACACACACACACACACACACACACACACACACATAGAACACAAAAGCCAGTTACTTCTCCTTGAACAGCATTGACCAACCAGGGACGAACTTGGGGTCACGTGAGACCCACAGCAAAATCAGCAGTAGGAACAGCACGGAGGTGACCACTTCACAGAACCTGTGCACACAGACATGATTGCCCATAAACTTTTTGGTTTATTTATTTATTTATTTGTTTGCTTGTTTGTTTGTTTCTTTCTTTCTTCATAAAATATCTAGATTTATATCTACATTTAGATCTAGGTCGTCACTTTGGTCGCCTAAAACTTCCGAACAACTTAACCTTTGAATTTGAAAAAAAAATTGCCAGTGGTTCAAAATCATTTAAATGGCGCACATTTATAATAAGGAGTCTGAAGTCACTGTTTTCAACTTTGAAGTACCGGTAGTTTTGTTTAGATCTAATCTTGGGAAAGTCCGTCTTTCCTAGACGCCATTGTAAACAAGCGAGGTTTCCGTTCCCAATCCCAAGCAGGGCGCACTGCTTCCACAATGACTTGACGATCGATTCTTTTGAGTTCACGCTTCGAACGGGTACCCAGCTAGTATTTGTTTATTTATTTATTTATTTATTAACTAATTACAATGTAATGACATTAATTTATTCATTTAACTTGAGCGCAACCGATACTGCAAATTAGAAACCAATTCTAAAAAGTATTGCGAGATAGTTTCTTCTTACTGTTTTTTTTTTTCGCTCTTCATTTTGGTGTAAAGGTGTGTTCAATGGTGCACACGTTTCAGTGCGAAAGTTACAGCAAAGAGAGGCAGCCATGTCAGTCTTGGAGTGCAAATCTATGGACGGTGACGAAGGAGTGAGTCCATTGCAGTTGATACTGGTCTAACAGCCACCTATCCAAGACTATCACCTGTACGAAACGACTACTTCCTGCTTTTCCTAAACTTTAAAAAAAATGTTAAAGTCGAACCTGGTCTAACGGTCACCTGTATAAGACAATCACCTGTACAAACAGCTACTTCCGATTCCTCCCTAACGTAATAACCCCCCCC
>NW_004797303.1:931505-933165 GCF_000002075.1 Aplysia californica
CAAAAAAAAACCCCAAACAAAAACCCAAACAAAAAAAACCCACCACCAAACTAACAAACAAACAAAAAAAAGCAAAAAAACCCCAACAAACCCACTTTGTAGGGCAGCCACCCTGCCAGGACAACCACCTTTTTCCCTCGACAAAATGGGTGGCCGCTTTGGACAGGTTCTCGAGTATACTCACGTGACGGGCCCCAGTTGCCTGTGTTCCCTCTCCAGTACCCGCCTCACTGCCTCCATCTGTTCTTTGTTCTTGGTGCCACAGCAGCTCCTGGTGGAGTGAATGCAGTAAAGGGGAAATTGACTACTGGTGTGTCTCAAGTGAATAAAAAAACAAACAACCAACAACAAATAAGCCACGAGAACCCCCCAAAAACAAAAAGAAAACAAAGCAACAAACACCCCCCCCCTCACCCAAAGCAGGAGCAGCAGGAACAGCAGCAGTAGTAACTGTAGCAGTAACAACAATAGCAACAACAGTAGCAACAACAATTGTAACAACAAAAAATGATAACAATAACAACAATAACAACAACAACAACAAGTACATGTAGCCTACCTGATAACCAGTCACAACCACACAGTCACCAATGACACAAGGGACAAAGGTAACGCCACCTCCACCACCACAATCACCAACAAGAAAAACAACAATACCATCACCACAACAACATCAACACAAGGGGCAGAGAGAACGCCACCACAATCACCATCACCACCACCACCACCACCACCACCATCACCACCATCACCACCACTTCCACCACCACCACCACCACCACCACCACCACAACAACAACAGCAACAACAACAGCAGCAGCATCAGTGCGCAGTGTCATCTCTTCAGTCTTTGGGGAGGATTTAGGGAGGTTGGACAGCCTCACCCACTACCCAAGAGTAAGAGCGGCGGTGGCCCTGGTGAAAAGCACGCTATTCGGGGCTCTAAACATTTCAAACGGATAGGTTACTACACACACATACACACACATACACACACACACACACACACACACACACACACACACACAAATACACACAACAAAAACAACAACACCAATTCTACCACCTTCATCACCACCATCATCACTACAACCATCACCATCCTCACAAAAACTACAACCACAACCACCACCACCCGCCATCACCACCAACAACAACAACACCATCACACAAACATCATCATCAACAACAACAACAACAACAACAACAACAACAACAACAACGATGACGACGACGACAACAACAACGACAACAACACTACCATCACCACCACCACCACCACCACCACCACCACAACAACAGCAACAACAACAACAACACTCACCTCCTAAGGTACAAGATAACCAGCCATGCCCACACAGCCACCAGTAACACAAGGGACAGAGGGAACGCCATCAACATCCAGCCCACGAACGTCAGATTGTACTCTCCGGCGTCCTCTGCTCCGTACTTCTGGAAAAACCTAGTGGTGGATGTTGTTGTTGTTGTTGTTGTTGTTGTTGTTGTTGTTGTTGTTGTAATAAGTGCTGTAAATTGTTGTTGTTGTTGTTGATGTTGTTGCTGTTGTTGTTGTTGATGATGATGATGATTTAAACAAATTTAAACATTTTATATTGTTATTTTATTTTTGTCTAAAATTAAAACAAGACTCTCCCTCCTA
>NW_004797303.1:933807-935230 GCF_000002075.1 Aplysia californica
AGAGAGAGAGAGGACTGAGATTGGAGAGGTGGACGGAAGAGGGTTGGAGAACTCTACTTTTTAGAGCTTGTCGACTTGTCGAAGAATCGAATCCAGAACCGATTCCCAACGGTTACCAATTACTATAATATTATTCATTAACATTTTCTTCTTTTTAAAAAAAAAGTTATTTTTGAAAAGAAAAATGTTGGTGCCTCATCGTGTTTCGAAATCGAGCTTATCCTGGATCCTGAATCTGCTTGAAGCCGACTTGGTAGCCCGAACTGGGTAAGTGTTGGATTCATAGGAAGTAATTGCTGCTTTGTTGGAAGTCATCATGTAATTGTTTAGTGGTCGGAACCACTGGAAGACATCATGAACACCCGGAAGAAATCACAACAGTAGAAAGAAATTGGGTTCGGACACGATTCCTACGGTTCCTAGTTCCCAATAAGCAGGAACCACAAGCCACTACCATTTAACTCTCCCCCTGTGTTCCAAAATGACGCATACATTCGAAATCTATCTTGTCTAATTTTGTCCTGTCACTCACATGTCAGCCTGCCCCTTTAGAACCAAGTTGGGCGGAGTTCCTGTCAGTGTGGCGACTCCACCCACATTCCCTGCGTAGGCAATACACAGACTCAAACCTTTGCCCAGTTTGATGAACTCCAAGTCATCGTCCCCCTTCTCTTCTGAATCCTCCTCTGCCGCATCCTCCTTTTCATTCTCATCGTCACCCTTCCTGGAGAAAGATTTCGATCATTGGATGGTGAGTTGTAGATAAACAAAACAATGAGCGCTATGAACATCGTGAAACGGTATGGGTTTGACGCCCCTTATCAACACTGTTAGGCTATTGAAGAGGCGGGACCTCCGAGTTTAACGTCTGTGTCCGAAAAGACCGAGCCAAGTGGGAATTCCGTGTAAAGTGCCTTTCCCAAGGACTCAACGTCGGACCGAGCTGAAGCTCCAACCCCTGAACCCACAATCTCACGATTACGTGTCTCGTAGCCTAACCACAAGGCAACCGACGCCAATGAGCACTGCTAGTCAGAATTACAAAGTTCTATATGACATTTTTGGCCCTTTCGAGTTACTAAGGCCATGAGGTCAGAAACTAAATGTTTTATCTCTTCTATCAAAATCTTAAGTTTATTTGGAGTCATTATCAAGATATCCACAGTATTGCATTTTAATAAAAGCTTAACATTTTTTGAAACTTCAAAAAAAATTTCAACGTTTAATTTCTCAAAGCTAGGTACTGAGCAGATAGAACTTGATAATTCTAAGGTAGCGAAATGACAGAATTTAATTTATCTGATCAGAAGTCGAAATTATCAGTCTCAGCTTTGTTAAAAAATTGACAATCATGTAATTAATCGAATCATTCAAGAGGTGGGCTTCGGATCCTACTTGTCAGATGTGTGTGTGTGTGTGTGTG
>NW_004797303.1:936652-939623 GCF_000002075.1 Aplysia californica
GTCATCTCAATTTTCCTCATAATAAAATAATATAATTTACCGTTTTATTATTTTATCTTGTTGAAAAGGTGCGAGATATGTTTGCCTCTTCTCCTCACCTGGTCAGTGTGTGAGCGTTGTTGTCAAACCGCAGCAACTCCACAGTGGTGGGAGAGTCTGGTTGCACGTCGTCTAGTGTGTGCCAACCAATCTGTTCGTCTGTTTGTTGGTCAAAACCCCCTGTGTGATCCGGCCTCGATTCAAAGCGTAAAGGCCGAGATATGTCCGTGGCAATTGCTGAGGAGTTGCTCATGTAGAGAAAGAGAGAGGGAGAGAGGGAGAAGGGGAGAGGGAGAGAATGAGAGAGCGGGAGAGAGGAAGACAGGAGAGGTAGAGAGAGGGAGGTGCTTGAAAAACAGGACTTGCCACACAAGAATTGAACACAGGTCTTTCCACGTTTGATAAGTCAGACAGTGGCTAACATCTACACCAAAGAAGACAAAAATTCAATGAAGTCTCTGGTTGAAGTCATAGACTTTGATTATAATAATATCATACGGTATGGTGTGTGGTGGTGGGGGTATAATATGGTATGGTGTGGTATTTTTAAAAATGTGAGGCAGCATGGTGGAATCAGGCTCTCGTCAAAATAATGAAATCGAAGAAGACAGCAGTTTTCTCATTGCATACCAATTTTTATCAATTTTTTTGTTTTTGGGCTCAACACCTTTTATCCATTTACAAACACATTCCTTTGAGGATTTCACCGAAAACGTTGATTAAAGGCACAAAAATATAAATTTACAGTTTCCATGGACTCTCCAGCTTTAGAATTACTAAGCTTTACATCTTTAACCAGGTGACCCCCACCTCCTTCAATCCAAAATATCTTCACTTTTTATTGAGATGGATGGGTAAACTTTTCATTGAAAGCAAGACAAATGAACGAGCTTTAAGATGATACAAATAACTCAATATTTCCCAAAAATTGACGAGAGCCTGATTCCACCACACTGCCTCACAATTATATTTTGATAAGTGCATTACGGCGTTCGCAACTGCATAAGGTCATGTGAGCACGCAGGACACATTAAACATTTTAAGTCGGTGGGAAATTTTGAATTTTGCCGGGTGGCGGCCGAAGCCTAGTCTTATCGATTTTGGACCCTCAACTTGAACACAGGATCTCCGAGATTTTTTCGCCCTTGTCCGAGAAGGCTACAGAAAGAGTCAGGGGCCAGGAGAGAGCAAAGGAGGTTGGGTGGGGGGTGGGGGGTGGTGTTGAAACCGGAGACGAAAGCAGACGATAGAAAATTGTTAGAGAGCAGGGATGAATGTGAAAGGACAAAAACTTTAGAGAAGAAAAATTTCCGTCGCTATCTGGATTCGAACACCTGACCCATTGAATGAGAGACGACGAGAGCCCCCAAAGTATGGTATGGTATGGTGTGGTCTAGTATGGTATGGTATGGTATGGTATGGTATGGTATGGTATGGTATGGTATGGTAATATATGGTATGCTATGGGACGGTAATATTTGGCATGGTATGGTATGGTATGGCATGGTGTGGTATGATATGGAATGGTATAATATGGCATGGTACGGCATAGTATGACCCAGTAACGTTTTATATGAACTGATATAACATGTTAAGGCCTACAAGTACTGACCTTGACCCCTCTGGTTCCGTCTGGCGACCTTGACCTGCAGCAACACAGCCTCCACTATGGGCACCATCATGGCGACTGTGGCGGTGTTGGAGATCCACATGGACAGAAACCACGTGGGCAGCATCAGGCCCAGCATTATCCTCAAAGGGGAACACGAGACTTTTATTTATTTATTAATCTATCTATCAATCTATCAATCTATCTATCTATCTATCTATCTATCTATCTATCTATCTATCTATCTATCTATCTTTTTCTCTAACTTTCTAACTTTTTGCATCTTTCAAGATTTATTGCTCCATTCCAGTAGAGTGTAAATATAGTAGGAAAATGACTTTCAGTTGATGTTAATGCACTTATCATTCTCTTTCTCTCTCACACACACATTGAGAGAGATAGATGGATAGATAGAGATAGATAGATAGATAGAAATATATATATATAGATAGATAGAGAGAGAGAGAGAGAGAGAGAGAGAGAGAGAGAGAGCGAGCGAAAGACTATGTATGCATATGTAATACTAGCTAGGGCCCCCTTTTGATGAAAGGAATGATAGGTGCATTACCATCAACTGAAAGTCATTTTCCTACTATATTTACACTCTACTGGAATGGAGCAATAAACCTTGAAAGATGCAAAAAGTTAAAAGGTCTAGATCTAAACTCTCAAAACAAAATGCACCTCTCGAAATATCGCTTCGGCACTTCCGCTGTGAAGGGCAGCTACGCAGATTTGTTTCGTTTCTCAGTTTCTAAATTCAGGAAATGAATAAATAACCCCCCAATTTTTTTTTTTATGAGCTCCGTCATGGGTACCTATCTATCTTTTTGCAGGTACTTGCTACCTTTCAACTCTGTAGCTGTCGTATTTTTATAGGAAACGTGACTCTTGTTTCCAAGTTGCCAAATATTAATAGTGTATAGATTGATTCTCTATTCCGTTTTCGTGGTTGAGCACTCCAGAATTTCAAATGTGTGGAACCAGTGCGCACGGCTAGTGAACGGAAACCCAACTTGTTTACAATGGCGTCTTAGAAGACGGACTTTCCCAAGATTAGATCTAAACAAAACTAATGAAAAACTGAAAATTAAACTACAGTGAATTCAGGCTCCTCAATAAAACTGTGCACCCTTAAACTGATTCTGAACCACCTTTAATTTGGTCAAATTCGAAAGTTAAGCGGTTCGGAAGTTTTAAGCGGCCAAAGTGACAAACTTTCACAAATATAATATGTAGAGATATCTATCTATCTATCTATCTATCTATCTATCTATCTATCTATCTATCTATCTATCTATCTATCTATCTATCTATCTATCT
>NW_004797303.1:940225-941128 GCF_000002075.1 Aplysia californica
CATGTGTGTGTGTGTGTGTGTGTGTGTGTGTGTGTATGTGTGTATGTGTGTGAAAATGGGATAACCATTGGTCACACTTACTTGACATACAGAATTAGGTTTGATTTGATGATGGCTAGGGTCAATATATTTTATTCTGTTTTATATGAAAAACGACTGACCTGTGTTCAATAAATTTGATCAGAAAGTCCATAAGGATTATTACTCTCCTGGAGCAAAGAAAAGGTAAAAAAAAACCCGTCATACCCCTACAATGTCATATGACATGTAGCAACCTTCTGATTGGCTGTTTGCCATGATATGACAATACATACATACATACAGACAGAAAGACTGACAGGCAGACAGACCGACAAATTCTCACACTGAGATAACTGTGTCCCACTACCTTGGACAAACAGACAGACCAAAAGACAGACAGACAGACAGACAGACAGATAGACAGATAGACAGGCAAAACTCAAAGTGAGACATCTGTGTCCCATATCCTCGAACAGAGAGACATACAAACAAACAGACCAACAGACAGACCGACACATACCCCTACTGAGATATCTATGGCCCATTTCTTTGGACAAACAGACGAACAGACAGACAAAAAAACAGACAAAAATACTCTCACTGAGATACCTGTGGCCGACTTCCTCGGACAAACAGACGAACAGACGAACAGACAGACAGAGAGACAAAAATACTCACACTGAGATAGCTGTGGCCGACTTCCTTTGACAAACAGATAAACAGACAGACAGACAAAAATACTCACACTAAGATAGCTGTGGCCCACTTCCTTGGCTGTGAGGATCCCCGCCATCGGGAACATGAACACAGGAAGTAGTGACGTCACGGCGATAGGCACCGCCTCTGTAAGCCACATGGTAGCCATGACCAAGAGAACGTAGG
>NW_004797303.1:941393-943023 GCF_000002075.1 Aplysia californica
AGAGAGAGAGAGAGAGAGAGAGTTGGAGGTCAGGGACTTGGCTGTAAAAGTTCAAAGCTGAACAAGCTGCGACCCCAATCGATGACCTTTCGTTGTTTGTTTTGTGTCTATCTGTTCTAAGCAAACCAAAAATCGTGTATATCACGTGACCTCCTCTTTTTATCTTTTATCTTTTGATAAATTATTGAAGTTATTTACTCTCTGTGTTCTCTTGACACTTGGGGGTATGCAAACATGGCTACGATGCCCTTCGATGTTTTTACCTGTCTATTCTAAACAAAACAAAACAGCGTCTAGATCCATAAATAAACCATTGATGGTCTCGTCTGGACAAAAACGTCATTCATCACGTGACCTCCCCTTTTCGATGTTTCATTTTTTGTATATTATTTTTGTTATTTGTGAGGCAGCGTGGTGGAATCAGGCTCTCGTCAATTTTTGGGCATGTAGTGTTATTGGTATCACCTTATAGCTTGTTCACTTGTCTTTTTGTGGATGAAAAATAAATTCATTTATCTTGAATACAAGTCGAGATATTTGTTAATGAAGGAGGTGGGGGTTACCTGTTTTCAGAGGTAAAATTGGTGAGAAAATGGCTGCCAAAGATTAGTTATTTCCTTAGCTTAAGAGTCCGTGATAACTGAAAACATGTTTTGTGCCTTTAATCAACCGTTTTCAGAAAAATCCACACAAAAATGAGTTCTTTAAAGGCCATGAAAGATGTTGAGCCAAAAAAACCCACCAAAATTTGATAAAAATCCACAAACCTGGGGAAAAATGCAAGTTTCTTCATTTTGATTATTTTGACGAGAGCCTGATTAAACCACGCTGCCTCACATTTACTCTAACTTTATCCTACTGATTACACCACCTGCTGCCAAATGATCAAGTCAAACCTCAAGGAAGACTGGATAAACGCATGGGCCACAGGTATGACAGGAAGGATGATGTATGGCCACATGAATAAACCACTGGTAAAAGATCAAGTCAATGAGTTGAGAAGGGGAGATCAATCCATAATCTTCCAACTTAGTACACAACATGTGCTTCTCAATCAACATCTCAACCGAATTGGAGTAAAGCAGTCTGCTGCCTGCCCACTATGTGACTACCCCTCAGAGACTGTGGAACATCATCTGTTCTTCTGTAGAAAACTAACCGATTTGAGGGGATGTTTTCTTCCCAAGCTACCCCACACATCAATTGCCTCTACTCCTCAAGACAACAATTAGAACAGACATGCAGCTATTACCGAATGGCATCCTGCAGAAGAGTTAATGCTCAAATGCTACTAGATCGCTAACAGCAACAACAACTCTAAATTCATACTAAGTTTATCATGAAATCTCTTTATGACACCCTGAAGAATGGAACTATTTCTTTGAGGTCGAAATGTCAACTGAGTATCTGGAGAGTACGTTATTCTATTTGTCCTCTTCAGTGAATACATTGTCTGTGTTTGCGGCTAAACCATTACTGCAGTTGTCTGGAAGTTCATTTAGAAGACTTTAATCCACCTGTATTGAAAAGTAAGTTGAAATTTCTCTTGTAATTTTCATCCTTTGAAAAAGAAAAATCCCTAAGATTATATCAAATGAATCACAATGTGTATATATATGTATATATAATA
>NW_004797303.1:943150-944607 GCF_000002075.1 Aplysia californica
ATTTATATATATACATAAACACATTACATATTGACTAGCACAAAAGAAAGTAGGCACCCTACGTTCTGTGAATTATTTCCGTTCTTTATCGTAGTATTGCCGTATTGCTAATTGGATTTTGAAAGGTCTGCCATTTTTTCAGTAAGTACAGACAAAAATAAAATAAGAAAAACGATAAAGAACCCACTTTTTATTAGAAACTAATAACAACGATTCGAATGTCAAAAATCCCAGAATTAGTAACGTGTGTAACTCCCACCAACATTGATAACTACAGTACATCTCCTCCTCATTCATTGCACATGTCGTTGGATAAATTTCTGGGGAATATTATTCCAAGCATCCATTAATGATTGTTGCAGTTGTGGGATTGTCGTTGGGGTGGCCGAAGGCTGCGAATTTCCTTGTCCATCTTGTCCCAGAAGTGCTCAATCACCTTTAAATCGGGGGATAACACTGGCAACGGTGTTATAACACGCACGTTATTTTGTTGTAAGAATCTCAGGGTAACACAGGCACGGTGTGCTTGTGCTAAATCCTGTTGGCACGCGAGATTGTTCCTGTTGCGAGCCAGGAACGGCAGAAAGTGTGGATAGAGAACGTCATTGATGTATCTCTGGGCAGTCAGATTACAGTCGATAATGACTAGATTGAATTTATCAGTACTGCCATAACGCTACGTTTGTCAGCAGCAGCACTGACACACTGAGGTACATAACGTTCATTAAGTCTCCGGTTGACTTTCTGCCTCTTATCGTAGCGATCTAAAAGAAATCTGGACTCGTCAGAAAACATCACTCTGTTCCGCTGACGGTTTGGCCGTCGCCGGTGCAGACGTGCCCAGTTGAGTCTGGCATGACGGTGTTTTTGGAGGAGACGAGTGCGTCGAGCTGGGTGTCGGGCAACGATTCCGTGGGCTTTCAAGCGTCGATGAACGGTGGAGCGGCTGATCGGTCTATGCCCAGGCCAATCTCTGGCAGTTTTAGAAGCTGTTTGAAACCGATTCCGCAAGTGTGGAACTCTGATCCGATTGTCTTCAACAGTAGAAATGACACGAGGACGACCAGACCTTGGAGGGTCACTAACCGAACCACTTGCTTAGAACTGTATCCTTAGCTTTTGGATAGTATCTCTCTTCACATTGAAAGTTCTAGCGACAGCAGAAACCATCGCATTAGCTCACAGCATGCCAAGAGCTTATTCATGACGTTGCAAATCACTGAGACGAGGCACGGTATAAAACAAAATTGAAAAGCACAAACCCAAACATTTTGACGGTCTTTTCGTTGACACACATCGAAGTGTGTCACGAAAAAAAAAGTAAATGCATTGTAAACTTTCGAGAGAAAAAAACGAGGAAACATGTTTTTGGCCAAACGTGTTGTAAACATTTTTATAACAACAAAATAAACAAGTGTTGTTTTGACCGACGTTCTTTAGTGACTCAAGCTCAGCCT
>NW_004797303.1:946116-946752 GCF_000002075.1 Aplysia californica
AAGAAGAAGAAGAAGAAGAAGAAGAAGAAGAAGAAGAAGAAGAAGAAGAAGAAATAAGAAAAAGACGAGGAGGTGGAGGAGGACGAGGAGGGGGAAAAGGTGGAGATGGGGGAAGGGGAGGACTAGGATGAGTAGGAGAAGTAGAAGAAGGAGGAAGAAAGGGAAGAAAAGACGGACAATGCTCCCCTGATGTCTGTTGGAGACTTGCTTCACGATAATAACTCACCGTGAAAACTCTCCATGCGACGTGTGATTTCTTGTACTGTGAATCTTCTCCATTCTTCTGTCTTGTCCACACAAAACGTGTTCACAGCTCAGATCTTACACTGATGTCCGGTTTGGTTGAGCCTATTGATTAAAATAGTATCCCTCCCAAACGTCTTATGTGCACTGAAACAGAGTGTACGCTTTGTGACAAGATATCAAATTAGTCGTTAACGCCTCCAATGCGTTAATACATTTCTTGTTTGTTTGGGTACAGAGAAGCACAACGATAACTGTCATCAGGTGAAGGAGAAAAGTGAGACAGACAGACAGACAGACAGAAACAACCGACGCACACACACACACTCACACACACACACACACACACACACACACACACACACACACTCACACACACACACACACACACTC
>NW_004797303.1:947244-950421 GCF_000002075.1 Aplysia californica
TTCTTCTTCTTCTTCTTCTTCTTCTTCTTCTTCTTCTTCTTCTTCTTCTTCTTTTTGTCATCCTGCGTGCCAGCGTTTTTTTTTTGCTTCCACCAAGTCAGATTTCTACGTCCTGTTCCTTTCTTCTGTTTTGTCTCCCCCTTCCTTTCCTGCCTTCTACCTTTGCTTCCAGAATGTTTCTTTGCCCCCTGCTCGGGGCTCTTGACTCTTTCTGCAGCTTTTCTACTGCTACTCCTTAGCTCCTTCTTACTGCTGTCTTTCAGTCATACTCCTGGTCATATGGTTGGTAAAATCTACACCTAGCCTTCTCGGATAAGGGCGAAAAATTTAAGAGATCCCGTATGCAAATTGCACATTCATGTTAAAGTTCCTTTGGTGGTCAAAAATCGATAAGGGTAGGCTTCGGCCGCCACCCTGACAAAATTCAAAATTTCTTACCAACTGAAAATGTGTAATGTGTCCTGCGCGCTCATATGACCCTATGCAGTTCCGAGCGCCGTAAAACACTTTTAAAAAAAATAAAAAAATAAAAAGAGTATATTATTTGTCTAGTGAATCATGGAGTTTGGTTTGCCCAAAGTAGTTCGGCTTCAGTTCCATTCAGTTGCAGATTAGTGTTGACGTTTCCATGCTTTTTTTATCCAGGTACTTCTTCATTCTTTATTCTCTGTCTTCAAGATTTTCCTAGAGTTTTTCTATAACATTTCAGTTCGAAAGCTGCAACCCTTTCTGTATCTTATCTATTGGCGGTACGTGCTTTTTATTCATAAAGTTATTATTACTGTGGGGAATAAGAGCATTTTAAAGAATTTTGTTGGGGGGTCTCTTTTCATTGTCCTTTCCAGATGGATGTCATCCTTTTTAACTTTGATCTCCGGGCTTGCAATTCTCCGAATAATCTGGGACTGTCAAACCTTAAGATTCCGAGTGAAAAGATTTTTTTGAAATCATTGAAACATTAAAAAAATTGTAATATTCAAATCAATAACAGTTGATGAAGATGAAGGACTTATCAAAGATGATGAAATCTCCGTGTTAAAAACTATTTTCTCGGTGTTCCCACTCGTTTGCTGCTCGTTTTATCGCTTTTTTTGTATATATTTTGCATGGTTTGCAGTTTCTATCTATCTATTTATCTATCTATCTATCTATCTATCTCTCTATCTATCTATCTTTCTCTATCTATCTATCTATCTATCTATCTATCTATCTATCTATCTATCTATCTATCTATCCATCTATCTATCTATCTATCTATCACGAAAAGTTCAGACCTTAGATAGGGATATAACGATAACCATTGTAGCTGACTAGATAGATGATTATACATTTTTTTTCCAATCGAAAAAAGCAAGTCCTGAGCACTAAATCCCCACTAAAAACAAAATAAAGCAGAAAAACAAATTGATGCAATAAAAAAAAAACAACAACAACAACCAAGGTTTAAAAAAAAGAACATCATGGGGGAGATAATATTATATAAAATCAAAATCTGTCAAAAACCCAAAGGTTTCAAACCCAACTGGAACATATTTTATTGTGAGGCATGGTGGTGAAATCAGGCCTAGTCATTGGGCAATTTTTAAATTTTCCCCCTCTTTCGATGAACACCTTATATGTCTATTTAAAACACAGTCTGTGTGAGTTTTACAGAAAAATGTTGATCGAAGGTACCAAAAAACCCCCACCCCAAAACAAAAGAAGTAAATTTTCAGTTTCAAAGCATAATCGATCTTGGAAGTCACCAAACGTTGGTGGCCATTTTCTCGGTAATTCCAGCATTCACACTGGACGACCCCCACTTCCTCCAATCGCAAAATCTCAACTACTTTTCAAGATAGATGGGTATTTTGTGAACTTAATCAAGACAAATGAACAGGCTTTAAGATGACACCAATAACTCCATATGACCAAAAACTGATGAGCGCCTGATTCGTGACACATATTTTAAAACACTATACATTATAAAGATCTTCATTGCTATAATTTTACATCCCTATCGCACAATTTATATCATTTAGGAAGCTGGCTGCTTTGACCCTGCATGCCAATGCCAACCTGGGCTGAGAGGGACACAACTTCCCAGCAGAATGACGGAGAAACTTGATAAAAATTCTCCTTACACGAGAATCGAACTCACGTCTTATGTGTGCGACGGCGAAACTCCTAACCGCTACACCAGAAACGCCCGGGAAGACATCTTATCTTAACAACAATACATAATTATAACTTCTTCAGCTCCTCATCTTACCTTTCTCTGGGCATCCCGTTAATTCCCCGCTCAAACACTACCGCGTTCACTATCAGTGACCCCTCACACAAAGACCAAGGAGTACAAATATAGACCTGGACCAACCTTCGCTTGTCCTCATTGAAGACTATTGACATGGTCTTGAGGGTCATGTGAGGAGAGGCCGTGGAAAAGGTTGTGGTGTTGGGGGAGGGTAGAAAGTAGCAGTGACCTGTTGGAGCGTTATCAGGGTGGTCGGTGATAAATATTGTTGTTTCTTTGTGGACCAAGAGGAAAGTGGAAAGGGGGGGGGTGGAGGAGTGAGGGGTGGAGGTATATAGACTTACATGGCGTTAGGGGAGGGTACAGGTATGAAAGAGTGAGAGGTGGAGGTATAAAAATGTAGGAGCAGGGGAAGGGGTTAGAGGTATGGAAGGGTGAGGGAGGGAGGTATAGGAATGGAGGAAGGGGGGAGGTGGAGGTGTATTATACATACAGGGGTTTGAGGGCGGGGGAGGGTACATGTATGAACGAGTGAGGGAGAGATCTATTGGAGTTGGGGGAGGGGGTGTTAGAGGTATATAAGAGTAAGGAGCAGAGGTATAGAAAGATTGTAGTGGGGGTAGAGGTATAGAAAGATTGTAGTGGGGGTAGAGGTATAGAAAATTGATGGGTGGAAATGTAGTGTGGGATAGAGATATAGGAGGCTGGAGGGTATATAGGAGTTGTTTGGGGATGGGTAGAAGAATACAGGGGTGAAAGATAGGGACACAGAAAATGGAGAAAAGTGGGGGTGGGGACGTGATAGTGTGTTTGTCTGTATATTTGTTTGTTTGTTTTTGTCGTGTGTTGGCAATGCATTTATGTTTGTATGTATGTATGTGTGTGAGTGTGTGTGTATGGATGTATGTGTGAGTGTGTGTGTATGTATGTGTGTGTGTGTGTGT
>NW_004797303.1:952139-953383 GCF_000002075.1 Aplysia californica
AAGAACATTTTTTGGTCGCTACCCGGATTCGAACCCGGGACTTTTGAATGAGAGGCCAACACCTTAACCTTTAGGCCACGAGAGCCCCATGTGCAGTTTTGTGGAATTCAATCATTGGCCCGGTCTCCTATCGGTGACTTTTTTTGTCCCGTTTCCTGATTTTGAAGCCGATATTTGACGTATGTATTGACGTGGTGCAATTTGTTATGTTTTCTATAAAAATGAAACTTGTTTAGTCGGTGATGATGATGATGATGATGATGATGATGATGATGATGATGATGATGATGATGATTTTTTTGTTTTGTTTTCTTAATAGGCCTGACGGACTCCACGAAGAAATCTTCGAGCGAGAGCGAGGTTCTTTTTCGGCTCCATTGTCAATAATATGCTTAGCGGCACCTCCACTCGTCCAAATAACTCCCTTCGAATTGCGATTGTTCCTGGACATTCAAACATAATTATGTTTGACATCCTCCTTTTCATGGCCGCATCTTCGGCAACATGGGCAGAGCTCTTCATTTACAAAGTTCTTATACCATCTTAAACTCCAATGATGGTCCAACCGCAGTCTCGCTCGCTCAACCTTGTCCCAGCGACATGTGATATATTTTTGTTCCCGCTTATAGGAGTACCCAGAATACACATCTTCAAGGTGTTGGTACTTAGTTCTACATGATGATGATGATGATGATGATGATGATGATGATGATGATGATGATGATGATGATGATGATGATGATGATGATGATGATGATATATGGTGACGATGGTGCTGCTCTAATGTTGTGATTAATGTGCAAATGAGTAGTGGTGTTAAGTGTGTTTCTTTTTTTGTTTTTGTTTGGCGCTTATTCTAGATCCCCGCCAGGGGGCAGAACACAACCCTCATTCCCAACTCCTCGCATAGAGTGACCAAAATATTTGGAAAAAATTCGTCATCTTCATCTCTAACATTTAATAAAATATCCCGAAAAATCATATGGGGGCCGCTTCTAAGTGATGACATTGTCAGTGTGTTTGTTGCTAGAGGTCTGTGCTATAATATTTTCAAAACAGTGAAAGGAGTGTAGCCATATAGAAGACTTACCTATCCTATCTAGAGGCCATCTGGAGATAGACGTTGAATTCGGAGGTCCCACCTCTTGAATAACCTAATTGTGTTGATAGGGGTTTGAATCCATACACATGTGCTTATGAGCTTATGATCTGTTACATTTGATGGCGGTTAGAATGCCGACGGG
>NW_004797303.1:953483-955751 GCF_000002075.1 Aplysia californica
GGGGGCTCTCGTGATCCAGAGGTTACGGTGTTCGCTCCTCATTCAATAGGTTCCGGGTTCAAAACCTGGCAGTGACGGAACAGTTTCTTCTTTAAAAATTTCTTCTGACTCTTTCTGCAGCCTTTCTACTGCTACTCCTTGTATCCTTCTTACTGCTGTCTCTCAGACACACCCCTGACCTTATGGTAGGAAGCATCTAACACCTAGCCTTCTCAGACAAAAGTAAAATATCTCGGAGGTCCCGTGTGCAAATTGTGCACGTTAAAGACCCTTTAGTGGTCATAAAGTCGATAAGAGTTGGCATCGGCTGCTACCAGGGCAAAATTCAAAATTCCTACCAAACTGAAAATGTTTAATGTGTCCCGTGCGCTCAAATTAACTCATGCAGTTGTGTGCGCAGTAAAACACTTTTTATATAAAAAAAGATACCATCGTACGTGGTGTAGTGGTTAGGTACAAAGCTGTTGCACGTAGGAGACTCAAGTATGGTTCCCGAGTGGGAGGAAAATTTTAGAGAGTATCTCGGTCTTTCTACTGGGCCGTATCTCATTCAGCCCGGGTTGGCCCTGACAGGCAGAGTCGGAAGCCTGCCTCTTATTACTCGTAATGATCTAAATTATGTCAATTGGTTGGGGGAGGGGGGTGCGTATAAACACCTAAACTAAAAAAAAACAACGACAAACAACAAATGTGAAAAAATGAAAAAAGCCGCCAGCCTTTCCTTCATCATCATCATCATCATCATCATCATCATCATCATCATCATCATCATCATCATCATCATCATCATCATCATCATCATCATCATCATCATCATAAGTGCCAAATCTGAAACACGCATCTGTGACCAAGGCTCTTCATTCATTACTCCGCTCGGGTGCTCTAAAAAATCCTCACTATTCTAGTTTTCTGGCGTTTCCCCGTCACAGTCATACGCCTTTTCTTCAGGCATTCCAAATAAGTTTCTTTGGGTCTGCTCCTACCCCGTTTGTCTTCTTCTTATCTTTAAAATCCCTTGCCCATCTATATGAGATTGAGGCCATCTAATAAGTAGAAAAAAGTACATATGATAGTGTCCAATAGTGTATTACGTGCATACTTGGTATGACAAATAACTGTTACAGATAGAGATTCAAGGATTGTAGATGCAAGTTATCGATCTGAGAGCAATGGTGATTTTAGAATAATGGTGATGATGAGCGATGATCTGGGATTGCGTTTAAGTAATGTTAGCTTAAGTCCTATCTTCCTCTGCTCCAATGAATCACCCCGTTTGCGTTTGAGTTTGCCAGTGAGAGCAAGATGTTCAAAGATGGGGGGATTTTATTATTTTGCAAAATTTAATCATTCAAAATGAAAGATCTTTGATTTTATCCATTACAACACTTCAGGTGCGTGTGATAAAAGGCGTGATCAACATATAGAAAGCTACAACGTGCCACATGTGGTGTCGGTGGTCTAATGGCTATTGGCCTCGAACCTTGAGGTCGATAGTTCGAACACAGTCAAGGGCCTAAAGGTTGTGTCCTTGAGGAAAACACATTACAAACATTTTCCTCAATTCACGCAGGTGGGAATGGTTTCAAGGCTATAGTCAGCGAAAGATCTTGTCAGTTTTCAAGGCTATAGTCAGTGAAAGATCTTGTCAGTTTTTTAGCGTCTGGAAGCTTAATCGGCTGCTAGCACTGAATATATGCATCTTGTTAGGAATGGTATGGGATAATGTGAGGAAGCGATCCCGGGCAAGTGAAATGTGGAACGTGTTTGCCCATGGCCTTTAACTATACCCTGATCCGAATGAGTAAAACAGAGAAGATAAAGGATGGTGAAGAAAAGCAGAGGTCTATTTGATATAGTGTGTGCGCTAGTCAGTGCATTCCCTCTACTCCACTCCATCCGATCCGATCTGATCTGATTATGCAGTTCGGGTTCCTTTGATCAGCGGGCATCCGCTCTCATGGTTAACACTTCGTAGAATCAACGCAGAGGTATATTTGATATAGTGTGTGCACTTGTCAGTGCATTCTCTCTACCTCATCCGATCCGATATGATCTGATTAATGCTGTTCGGGTTCATTTGAGAAGAGGGCGTCTGTTCTTATTGTACACAGTGCCTAGAATCAATGTGTTTCTTGTTTACTCAAACAGTGGACAAGTGTTTGATTAGGCTACCAAACTCAAAAATAGGTCAACGGATTGATTCCTGGCTGTGTGTGATACTGTGGGTGCTTTTTAGTTTGTGTGTGTGTGGGGGGGGGGTAACAGGGC
>NW_004797303.1:955900-957113 GCF_000002075.1 Aplysia californica
TGAGGAAAGGGAAGGGGTGAAAGGCGAGAACAGGAACATGGGAGAGAGAGAGAGAGAGGAGAAGGAGGGGAAGGAAATGGAGAGTGGAATTGAGCAAGGGAGGGGATCCAGGAGCCACGTTGCTATCATAGAATTACAAAGTTCTATCTGCTCAGTACCTAGTCTTAAGAAATTTCCAACATTATCAAGCTTAGTCGAATGCAATTCTTTGAATACCTTGATAACAAATACAAATGTGAGGCAGCGTGGTGGAATCAGGCTCTCTTCAATTTTTGGGCATATTGAGTTATTGGTATCATTTTAAAGTTTGTTCATTTGTCTTGCTTTCAAGGAAAAAAATTACCCATCCATCTTCTACAGAAGTGGAGATATTTTGGATTGAAGGAGGTGGGGGTCACCGGATTTAAGAGGTAAAATTAGCGAGAAAATGGCCGCCAAAGCTCGGTAAATTCCAAAGCTGGAGAGTTCATGGAAACTGTAAATTTATATTTGTGTGCCTTTAATCAACGTTTTCAGTGAAATCCTCAAAGGAATGTGATCGTAAATGTACAAAAAAGGTGTTGAGCCAAAAAACAAAAATTTGATAAAAATTGCTATGCAAGGAGAAAACTGCTGTTTTCTTTGATTTCATTATTTTGACGAGAGCCTGATTCCACCACGCTGCCTAACAAATAATCTTGCGCTTTTGATAGAGCAGATAGAACGTTTGGTTTTCGACCTCATGGTCTCAGTAACTCAAATTGGTGAAAAATATGTCTGATAATTGGATAGATAGGACTTTGTAAGTGATCATCATAATCAAAATGATCATCTGGTGTCGTGTCGGTGGCCTAGTAGTTATGCTCTCGGACTCGCAATCGTGAGGTCTTGGGTTCGAATGCGTTGCGTCCTTAGGAAAAGAACTTAACAAGAATGTTCCTCAGGTCCCCCAGGTAGGTGTGTGTCCTTAACTTGACTAAAACAAGACACGCCTAACGAAGAGAAAACATGGCGCTGTACAATGACGATCCTCAATGGCACATTTGTTGAAATCGTTGTCTGTTTTGACTGATTTGATGGTTTTCATCGTACCATGTACTCGAGGACATTGACGTAACTTCTGAACTGTTTCATGTACAAGATGTGATAAGATAAGATACATCTTTATTGTCCAGATACTGGCACATTGGTTTGGTGTTTCGCCACACACACACACACACACACACACACACAC
>NW_004797303.1:957213-958362 GCF_000002075.1 Aplysia californica
AACACACACACACACACACACACACACACACACACACACACACACACACATGCACACATACGCACACACATACACTCACATACACACACAAACATGCACACACATACATGCAGTATGCTTGCACTCACAAACAGGCCTACAGTCACATGCATAATATAACTAAACAGCAATATAAACAATAACAGTATTAAGCTAGATACATACTCAGTATTCTGATTGTAACTCAGTGGTATTGTAATGTATGCTCTAAGGTCATGTAAATACTTATAACACTATGGTTGTTGTTGTTGTTGTTGTTGTTGTTGTTGTTATCGATCCAGCAACAGCTGGGCTTTCGCCCTTCTGTCCAATGCCATGTAGTGATAAGTGCAGGTTTGCTGCAGTTGCTGAGTGTGTTGTCAATGTTAGGTCTCAGAGGGAGAAGGGTAGCTCTGATGTCATTTAGGGCAGTGCAGTGGAACAGGTGATGCTCCACAGTCTCATATGCATAGTCACACAAGGGACACATTGGAGGAAGTTCCGGGTTTATTCTGTTCAGGTGGAAGTTGAGCTGTATATGTTCTGTTCGTAGGCAGAAGATCGTGGTCTGTTTATTTCTCTGAAGGCAGTTGATATTGTCATTCCTTTTTGTTGTGGTCATAAGTTTGATGGATGATGGTGAGAATGAACTTTTGAACTGTTTTTATGTATGATTGTGCTTGCCAAACTGGCAAGCCCAGCCTAGCTCCTGAAAGACCAAGTTGGAGAGCAGGAGTCAAAAAGGGAAGAAAGTCGTACTTGAGGCTTCTGAAATTAGATGTGCTGAAGCCAAGAGGGAGGCCCTCCACCAACGACCAACAACGAGAGGGTGTAAAACTTTTAGATGTTCAAACTGTGGCAAACTCATCTCCCCGGGAATTTTAGTCTACTTGGTTTCAGCAGAAGCTAAAACCCTCATTTCTTCCGATTCACTTTGGAGATATTTTCTGCTGCAAAATGTCATCGCAAAACATAGGCAGATTAACTCTTCTTGTTCTTCTTGTTCTCGTTCTTGTTCTCGTTCTTGTTCTCGTTCTTGTTCTTGCTCTTCTTCTTCTTCTTCTGCTTCTTCTTCTTTTTCTTCTTCTTCTTCTTCTTCTTCTTCTTCTTCTTCTTCTTCTTCTTCTTCTT
>NW_004797303.1:960333-962772 GCF_000002075.1 Aplysia californica
GCCCCCCCCCTCCGTCATCCATACTACCGTCATTTTTTCCTCCTTTTCTTTTGTATGTTTGTCACTCTCTTGTGAACTGCTATTTCCGGGGTACCTTTATAGTCGAAGCAGACTTTGTGCTGTTGAGGCTAGAGAGGTGCGCAGAGTAAGCCTGATTCCCAGTTTGGACTTTTCTGTTAACACCCACCCCTTGGCGCTAACATGACCTTATGTAGTTGCAAGCGCCGTCAAACATAACTTTAAAAACCCCCCCAACAGAAACAGATTACTATCATTTAAATAATAGTATCATTCTCATTAATGTCACTGAACACAGAGTGAACATTGGTTCCTAAATTAGATGTGTTAACTGCACTCATATCAAAAGTGTTATTTTTGTCCAGATTCTCATATACAACGGAGTCATCTTAAAACAGAAGTCTCTTGGACAGCAGGAGTTTCTTCAGTATAACCGGGTTTTCGGCGCACAAAGCTTTCTAGAATACAAGAACAAAAATCGGGGATTTAATTTTTAGTTTTCGGTTTTCCGCTGTTTTCGGATTAAAAGTGTTTTGTTTAAGAAGCCTTCATTTTTCTTGTTTTTTTCATTCAAAAGGCAGAGCGGACCTCTCAACACTCAGCAAAGTCGTTTATTACTTAGAAGTATCCTCTTCTCTTCAGTCTTTCCATCTTTTCTCTTCTTCTATTCCTTCTCCACTGTTCCTCCCTTTTCTTCTTCCGCGCCTCCCTCTCCTCTAGACCCCAGAAGGTGTACCAATTGTATTCTCTATGCTCTGAGCGAAAGCCGTCAATGATCTCATCGCCTGGAGGGAAATTCGCTCCTCCTCCTCCTCTCCATCCTCGTCCTCCTTCTTCTCTTCGTCCTTCTTCTCCTTGACCCCCTATTCTACTTCCTCCTCCTCTCCCCCCTTCTTCTCCTTCGCCCCCTTGCTTGTCGTTGCTAACGTTGTCGTCGTCGTCATCATCATCGAAATATTTCTCATCGCAGTCGACATCGTACCAAACAGAGAAAACCCTATTGCAGTCCTTGAAAGTTTTTCCATCTCGAGCAGGGCGGCTGTCCGAGAAGATGAGTTTTTCTCTGCACGTCCGCCATTTTCTCTCCAGTCGTCTGCAAATTCCTTCGGCGACGGTGATGATCTGACGTACACCACCAGAAGTGACATTTCTTTCAACAGCGGTTGTTTGTTGCGTCGGCGACATCTGCAAGGACTCTGCCGGACATGACATCGCCAATAAAAAGCTGGCCCAAAACAATAATGATATCTTATTCTGTGACATCTCTCCTCGGCGGGCAATGGGTTGTAGGGATAGTGTTGTGTTATTTTTCTAAAATTATAACTCTTAAAAAACCGAGTAGGCACAAATAGTTCAATGTTATAGGAAAGACCAGCAGTATACCACAAAAACGCTTTTGCGGCTCATTCCGAATCAACGCACACAAATCAGAAACACAAATCTGCGTTATAGGTAATTGCCTGCATGTTTTTGACTGTCTTCTATGGTTTTAGGTAAAGAAAACAGAGTTGAAAAATCCGTACCAATAACGAAATGAAGTTATGCTTTTTTTAAAAAAATGCTCCAAAACTGGCGCATCTTTAAGCATTGTCAAATAGGCGTACAAGAAAGTTCGTCCTAAAAAATTAGAACACGTGCTTTCCGGGGACGAGCTGTCTGTCGCAGGGTTATCTGATGAATATATGCGTTTGGCGCAGTTTTGGATCTGTTTGACTTTGTTGGACACTATCTGGCTCTTGCAGGCTCTGTTTGATGCTCACTGGCTCTGGCTGGTGCTGTTTGGCGCTCTCTCGAGCTTTCTGGTGCTGTTTGGCGCTCTCTCGAGCCTTCTGGTGCTGTTTGGCGCTCTCTCGAGCCTTCTGGTGCTGTTTGGCGCTCTCTCGAGCCGTCTGGTGATGTTTGGTGCTATTTTGATGCTGTTTTGGTGCTGTTTGGCCCTTTTGGCCCTGTTTAGCTCTATTTAACGCTGTTGGGTCAGTTTTGGCTTTGTTTGGTGCTGTTTTGGAGCTGTGTGGCGCTGGCCAGCGCTGTTCCAGAATTATTGCAGTGAACTCTCCAGTCTGTGTCCCTTAAAGGAGATGACCTGGACACCGTGAGCTTCAGTCGACGAATGTTTTGCTTGTGAACATTCTGCTTTTACTGGAAAAAAAGGAAAGAAAAAATGTGCAGAGGTTGATTAAAGCTTAAGTTACTTAGAAGGCTTGAGGAAGTGGGTGATGCTAAAAGATTTATAAAACATGTCTGGTTTTTGTTTGTTTAGTTTTTTGTTTTGTTAAGAATATCTGAACAGATGGACTAAGTAGCTAATTATGTTCACAGATGTTTGTCACATTATGAAGAAGATTGGAGAAATAATAATAGTAATAATAATAATAATAATAAAAATAATAACAATAATAATAATAATAACAATAATAATAA
>NW_004797303.1:962872-980891 GCF_000002075.1 Aplysia californica
TAAAAATAATAACAATAATAATAATAATAACAATAATAATAACAATAATAATAATGATAATAATAATACTACTAATAAAAAGCATTTTATAGCGTATAACCCCCCTCTACAGCAAGCTCTACGCGTTTTACACTCTATTATGTTCCCAGCGGACCAAATAACACTCAGAAAGTCTCTCAGCTTCCTAGGAAGCATACAGTGCAAGCAGCTGATCAAGCCCTCAAACGCTACCAAACTGACAAGATCTTTCACTGTCTAAATCAAAGGATTTAATCTCTCTTAAAGTACTTGGCAAAGCATTCCAGATCTTGGGGCCTTGATATTCAAATGCCCTTTTACCCATTTTCTAAAGATTCATAGATGGCAAAAGAAATTTCCTTTTGTCAGCTGATGACCTTTAACTGCAAGTTTGAACGTACAGTCTCATTTTAGTTTAGAAGAGTTTTTACAGCGCTTGCAAGTGCATACGGTCTTATGAGCGCCACAAGGGTGGATGTCAACAGAGAAGTCCATACAGGGAATCAGGCTTACTCAGCTCACATCTCCAGCTTAAAAGCACAAAGTCTGATTCGACTATCAAGGCACCCCGGAAATAGCGGGTCACAAACAAACATACAAAAGAAGTAGAGGAAAAAATGACGATAGTAAGGATTGGGAAAGAAAAAGCAGCAGTTCCACGTTGCAGTTCAGTCACAGTTATGAGCATGACATTGATGAATCAGCCCATTTACAATTCCCTTTGGGAATGACCTAAAGACACTTCAGTCAGTAGCGCTGCCCGGGGTGCTTGTACAGTCTCAACACATTTGATAGATCTATTGGATGAAAGATAAGGACGATTGATGCTTGAATAATGAAGAAATGGGAAACCAGAACAGAGCATCCGCAAACCACTCACAGCGTGGGAGCATGATTTGTGGTCCTACTCATGAGGAATGAAATGTGACGGGTTTTATTTGGTTGGTTTGTCAAGCTTAGAGTGAGAGGTGGAAACGATGAGAATTGTGTTACGATGAGGTGGAATCAGGTGCTTGTCAATTTTAGGGCATGTGGGGTATCGTATTAAAGTTTGCTAATTTTTCTCTTTTTTAACAAGAAATAAATATTAGTTATCTTGTCTACAAGTCGAGATGTTTGCGACTGAAGGAGATGGGGGTTGCCCGGTTTCGGAGGTAAAATTATAGAGAACATGAGCACCAAAGTTTGGTTATTGCAATAGCTCTAGAGTCCATGGAAACCGAAAATTTACAATTTTAGTATAAGCCACGCAAAAATGTGTTCTTAAATAGACGTAGAATCTTTCGTGCCCCCTCCCAAAAAAAATAATTCAATATGAATAGCAAAACCGGAGAGAAAATACCGGTTTCTTCATTTCGTTATTTCGACGAGTGCCTGATAGCACAAGCTGAATCAAATTGATAGGGGAGTTGTATCCGTCTCACCTCGTTCAGGCACTGGTCAGGGCGGTTCAAAACAGCCCGCTTCCTTAAGTGATGCACATTGCTTCTGTCAATAAGGACATAAACATTTCAAGTTGCTGCCATTTCATCCTTTCAGATTGATGCTATTTTACTGTTAGTGGGTGGCTCCTAGGTGCTCTGTTATGATTTGCTCCTTTATTCCTATCAAACCTCTTTCCTTAATTGAGGTGCAAGTACTGTAAAACCTTGGTTACTAACACTTAAAAAAAACAACAACAACAACAGCCAAACAACATCTTAAACACATATCGTCCTTATCTCTCCCTACATATCCCTAACCCTGATCTAACCCCTTACCCTACCCCAAACCCTAATACTACCCCAAACCCTAACCCTAACCCTCCATTCTACTCTTGTTTCATAGTGGTCAGTCGTTACGGAATCCCCCCCCCCCCCTCTTCCTTTTCAGTGTATGTTACAACGAGAATCTCTATTACTAGATCTAGTAGCATCTTTGATCTTTGGTACTTAGATCTAGATATCTAATCTAGACCTATCTATATTTAGATCTATAGGTTCTATTTTTGTAGCAGGTTTCGTAAAACTCTTGGTTGAGGGGGGTTCTTCCTCTGAAGATCTCCTGCTGTCCGCTCGACCCACGAGTTTTCTCCCACTACAAAACTAGACAAAGATGAATGTTAATTAACTAGTATCACCTGAGTAAAATCGCATCTTTTTCGTCTGAAAATGAAAGATTCAAAATCCTGTACATGTATCATCTTTTGTCTGATAATGTAAGTCTTCAGTTTCGGCGTAAGACTCCAGTCAGCGAAATGTTGTTTTCAATTGTTGGCGAATTATTAAAATGTGTACTTCATTGTTAGAACTTCCGTTCATCAGTGGGTACGAGATTCAGTACAATTAAATTTTTTCGAGTCACGGACATATGTTATAATAATCAAGACTGTGCACACTTTTCTTTTTTTTTTTTGGGGTGTTTCTTTTTTTTTTTTGGGGGGGGGGGTTTATGGTGGTCGTAACTGCATAAGGTATATGAGTGCGCGGGACACATTAAACATGTGCATGCATTTTCAGTTAGCCAGATATTTTGAACTTGGCCCGAATGGCGGCCCAAGCCTACTCTTATCGATTTTGGACCACCAAGGGATCTCTAATGTGCTCAACTTGCACGCGGGGACGTCGAAGATTTTTTTTGCCCTTATCTGAGAACTGATAGGTGTTAGATCTTACATACCATAAAATCAGAGATGTGGCTGAAAGACAGTAGTAAGAATGAGACATGGATTAACAGCAGACAAGCTACAGAAAGAATCAGGAACCCAGACGAAGGGGCAAAGGAGGTGAGAGGGGGGGGGGGGGGGTTATCAGAAAGTAGGGACGAAAGCAGACGACAGAACATTGTTGGAGAGTAGGAAAGAAGGTGAAAAGAGAACATTTTGGAGAAGAAAATTTTCTGTCGCCCTCCGGATTCAAACCCGGGACCTCTTGAAGGAGAGGCAAACACCGTAACCTCTCGACCACGGGAGACTCCAAACGACATTCAGCTCGCCTCTAATACTAATACGAATGTCCGTGTCAGTCTTCCCAAATAGAAAGACTGAGGGAAGCTGGTATCTCAAAAGGGTCGAGGAGAGACAACAATCTGCGTGGAAAAGCCAGAAGAATATCCAATAAGCTGGTAACAGGTACAATCAGCAAGCTAACCTTTCATGGATTCTGAAGAGGAGGGAGGAGCAGTTATGGCATTGTACCGCCTGCAACGATATCTAAGTAAGTAAGTAAGTAAGTAAGTAAGTAAGTAAGTAAGTAAGTAAGTAAGTAAGTTAGTAAGTAGGTAAGTAAATAAGTCTTCCTTCCGAGTAGGAAGGGATTTTTATTAGGCAGCTCTGTCTTTCTGTTGGGTTGTTGTGTCTCAGCCGGGGTTACCTTGAGGTCTGGTACGGTAGAAGCTCACCTTCAAAATGATCTAGATTGTGTTGGAGGGGGTGTAAAAATTACAATAAAAATAACAAAGTTCCCAGAGTACGTTGTACAATGCACGTGGTCACGACTGGGGAGGGGGGGGGGGGTGCGACGAGACGTTTCCTTAAATCACAAAGTTCTATCTGACAGTTTTTAGCCGTTTCGAATTACTAAGACCATGAATTCAGAAACCAAATGTTCTATCTGCTCTATCAAAAAGGTAAGATTGTTCGGAGTAGTTATCAAGATATTCAAATAATTGCATTTTTTAAAAAGCTTGAAGTGTTGTGAAACTCAACATTTCTAACGTCAATTTTTTCAAAACTAGGTTCTGAGCAGATAGATCTTTGCAATTCTGAAGCAGCGAAGAGGACAAAGTTTGTCATAAAATGTCTTAACCAACTGTGCATGTAACACCCCCTTTAGATCAATGCACTCACCCACTAGCTACCCAGTGCTGCAGTTGTTCTCTTACCCAAATGTTCTTGTTGTTCCCAATGCCTGACACCACAGGCCAGGAGATTTTGGCATGCCGCGTTGAGGGAAACAACAGGAGAATCCATTCAAAATTGTCGCCCATTGTCACGAGACCAGGATCTCGTTAAAATAGAGAAACTGAAGAAACCGACATTATCTCGACTGCTGGGAAATTGTATTTATTAAATTATTTATATGTCTATAAAAACACAATATTTATGAGTCGATTGTACTGAAAAATGTTGATCAAAGGTACAGAAATGTAAACATTCAATTTTCAAGGATACTCAAACTTAAGAAGTAACAAAATTCTGGCTGCTCTTTTCTCTTTAATTTTACTTCTGATAAAAGGCAACCCCGCCCCCTACTCTTTCATTTGCAAATATCTTGACTTCTGTTCAACGCATTTCTGTCCCATACAGTTCTTTCATATTACATGTTTGGCTCATATTCATGAAGTTTCTCATGAAGCATCATAAACCATATTATGTAATAGGCTGTAGTCTGGGTTGTGGGAAAGAAATTTCATTAAATTTTATGTGCGTATTCATGTCTTTAGCCTGAGCTGGTTGAACTGATAAGTTCAAAATGCATTGTCTGATTGAATGAACGTTCCTCCACAATAGCAGCTAGTTTGTAGCTCGGTATTTGATTTCCTCTACATATCTTTTGACCACTTGAAACACTTTAGAAGCTTTAGGAATGGCTTTGAGTTTCTTTTTGGGCAGCATGTCTATGAAAGGATCAGTTTCCTTTTCTGTTATCTCATAAAAATGATAAATGGCGAGATGGTATTTGAATCCACGTTTACAATGGTGCTTGCCGAAAGAATAATACTATCAGTACCAAATTTCACAAACTGTTCACATGCTCGTTTCACAGGACCCCTACATCATCTGGTGTGCCGTTGCTATGCCTTGCTGTTGAAAATGTGTCTGCTCAAATTTTGAAAATGAATCCTAGATTTTAAAAATGCATGCTGAGGAGATAGAAACAGTTTTCTTTTTCTTTAAACTGTGTAAAAGAACCATTATGGAAAAAAGATATATGCTTAATACGGGGCATGCTTGTCCAGATGTGTTTAATGATAAGTGTAAGATGTGCCCTTATTGGTGAGCGATCGTGGCAGAGGCTATCAGGCACCCAACAAAATGAATAAACCTTAGTCTGATCTAGTCTGAGGTTTGGATGCTTCACATTTAAGGCTTTGGACTTCAGATGTACACTTTTTAACCTAGTTTTGTGCGCAGCAATGTCAACCATCACTTCGTCTTTTTTGAGGTTGTCTTTTGTGACAGTAATTACTGGGTCAACTTGCACATCAGACTGAAACCGCTCGCGGGTCGTATCTGGTTCACGGGCTATAGTTTGCTTATGCTTGTCTTGAAATATCCTTAATTTTTCCTTTCCGTTCCTGCCAGTCTTTTACGTTAATATTCGATTCCTACATCCGGTTACGGAATCGGAAGTAATGGAAAAGGAAAAATATATTTGAAAAATCGTGGGCTTATCCCACAATAGCTTGCCTCATGCTGAGCATAACATTTACCCAAAGGAATCTAACCTATCCAAAAAACATAAAATAAACAACATTAAGCTTTGGTAACAGCGTGAAAAAGTGAGTTTCGGAAAAGATTTAAACTCCAGCTGCATATGGCTCATCATTTGGACTCCCCCTGAGAAGATGCTTTCGCATAGTTCTCCTCCAAATCTGTTTTGAATGGGTACTAAGAAGGGATATAGTTTTTATCTTTAAAAGCCCAAAGTCTGACAGCAAGCTGTAGCAATATGTTATATAACCTCTTTGATTGGAACCCCTTATACGTGCATGACACTGGGTGACTCAAATCGCGATTTAAAAATTTTAATATTTGCGAAAAGCGAAATGGACGAAACGTAAAAAAAAATGGATGAACGGTATTATATTGACAAGCGCGTCACTTGGCCTGCCCTTTCACCCGTCTATCAACGCACTGTCTTCCGCAAATCAATTTAGCCCCCAGAGACACAACTTGCTTCCTGAAGCTTGAGTTGTACTGTAGGTAAACAAACACGTTGAGGCAGGAGCAACACGCGATAAAACTGTGCTTCACTTGTAAAGAAAGTTCAAAGACGCTGCTAAGCAAAGCTTGGTCAAACTGCTCAAAGTACTGCAGCGAGGAGCTGGCGAACGTAATGATGATCACTGGGACATTACACACAGCAAACATGGCTGCCACAACCATCACAGACTTGACGGCTCTCAGCTCTTTCCCGGACAGTTTGACGTCACTCGAGGTCGACTGGGCGCGGCTCGTGTTCGAGGCTGACCTAACTTTGGACGTGTGCTTCAGTTTGGTTGATAAAATGACCAGATCTATGAGAACAATTATCTGGCAGATGCTTGGCTCGAACACGAAAATACCCATCCTTACAGCGTCCTTATCAACAACTCCAAAATGAGCGTCAGATCCGGTGATTATAACAGAGTGGGTAATGTTGCCTTCAATGATTGTGATTAAACTTTTGTAAGTCATCATGTTGGTTGGTATGCTAGTGAGCAGACAGATGACAGTGATCAGGATCAGATGTTTCCGCACATTTCTTTGAGTAAACAACTGTTTGAATTGCAACGGCAGAGCCACGCAACAACATTTCATGGTGGTCAGGTACACGGTATAGAGAGACGACATTCTGTGCATGATATACACCATAGCCTCGCTTTGTGATTTCAGATTTGAAACTGTTAGTTCCCCAAATAAGCTCCCCAGACCGGGCAGAAAGTCGAGAACAGTGTGCAAGAACAAAAACAATGACACCATTAAATCAGACAGAGTTAGTGCAAACAGAGTCAAAGATGTAGGGCTCTCTGATATACCCAAACGTCGAAATATCTCCAGAATTAGAATGTTGGGGAAAATTGCGAACACAGCTATACCGAGATTGGAACGAAACCACACGCTCCCTACAAGCTGGAAGTAGTCGAGCAGAAACAGAGCCTGACTGGCTGTGCAGTTTGATGAACAAGCGCCTGGTTGGTTGGACTTTGGGTTCGGGCCTGCCCAGGATCCTTGTAAGATTTCCCCCGATTGGTTGAACGTTTGGAAGAGGCTCTCCAAGTCTTGTTGATGCGATGTCATTTTGAGATTTTGTTCTGAAATGAAAAAAAAATTGGCACTTTTTTGTGGCGACTCTTGGTTTTTTTCCCCCCAGAAATGTTCAACCAGCGTCTATGGTGTAGTGGCTATGCTCTTGGTCCTCGCATCTAGGAGACTCTAGCTCAATTTATCTGAGTCTAGAGAAATTTTCATAGCGTGTCTTGGTCCTATTGCTGGAATGTTGTATCCCTCCCAGCCCAGATGACATACAGGGCTCAAGCTCGCCTTCTAAAGGGTGCAAACTGTGAAGATGAAGGCGTAAAATCACCTGTCCTGCATTTATAAAGAAGGTAAATCATGTTGAAAAAGAAGTTTTTAAAGAGATTCAAATATCTACGAAAATGATACTAGCTACATTTTTTGGGTACAGCATTTAGAAAAAATAGCCGATTTGGGTTTTCAAAAAGCCCAAATAGATAATTTTAAAAAGCCTTCACAGCATATTTCAAACCAAAACATGATACATGTAATTACTTGATTAAAATAAGACAAAAGAAACAGAACTGGGCTTTACTACCAAAACTGAAGCATACTCGCGGTGCAAAACTTGTTTTTTATGACAAAAACTGGCAATTATTTTCTCAACGTGGTTGAATCAGGAGCTCGTAACTTTTTGGGCATGTGGAGTTAGTGTTATCATCTTTAAGTTTGTTTATTTGTCTTGCTTTCTCTGAAAAAAAACCCCAGATCTATGTTGAATATAAGGTGATGTGTTTGTAATTGAAGGAGGTGTGGGACGCCTGGTTTCAGAGGTAAATTTAGCGAGAAAATGTCCGCCAAATTTTGGTAACTTTCAAAGCTTGAGAGTCCTTGGAAAATGAAAATTTACAATTTTTTGTGCCTTTAATCAACATTTTTCAGTAAAACCTGCACAGAAATATGTTTTAAAATAAAAGGTGTTGAGCCAAAGAAACAAACTTTCTATAAAATTGCCAAATAGGCAGAAAAATTCATGTTTCTTCCATTTCATTATCTAGGCGAGCGCCTGATTTCCCAACGAAGCATAACAATCATTTTCACAAAAAAGCATTTTCCCTCTGCTCTAAATTCCCCTCAAACATCACTCTATAGTACAGACACGCTTACATAGATTGTCATGTTTGGACATTGTTCAGGAAATGTCTAGAAAAGTAATAAATCATAACCTTATTTTCATAATTTGACCTCCAATACACCCTTTTTTTAGTAAGAGTTTTACAGCACTTGCAACGAAACTGAGTCAAACTATGCTGAATGTTAGAAGTATTTCGAACAAGTACTGTACAAAGCAAATAAGGTGTAGAGATAAGATTTTATGTTAAAATTAAACTGACCAATGTGTCTATCTGTCTAAGACAACCACTTTTCTCCTCGGCATTGGGTGGCCTTATTGGATGATTTCGATTGTTTCCCCTGAAATTCGGAATAACTAAACAGAAAAAATGGTGAGGAATTGTTAGTACACCACAGCGAACCTGGCTACACTTTATTCATCTTCAGGATGTGCCAATAGTATCTTAAAACTTTTAGTGAGCTTTTAGTAAGTTTAAGTTTTCGCAAGAGTTTCACGGCACGATTTGCAACACAGATTCGTCATATATGTGCCAAAGATTATAGTTGTTACCAGAGAGAAACATACCTCCCCTCCCCAACAAAAAAAAATGAAGGAGGAGAGATGAGAAGGGTAAATGCTGATGGGGGAGGAGGGAGCTACCCACTCTAAAGCAACCGATAACCTTTCACAAATCAATGAGCCGCCAACTACGAAGAGCGACTGATAGATATCGACACTCTCTGCTGATTCTTCAATGAGTGTATGTGGCTAAGGTTGGCGTGTGCAAGCCGACAGGGTGATGGTGAGTACTCTTTAAATATCTGTGGAAACATGGGTTTAATATGTGTCATGTCGCGGTGGAATCTGGCGCTCGTCAATTTCTGCACAAATCGCGTTGTGGGTATTATCTTAAACCGTGTTCATTTGTCTTGCTTTCGATGAAAAATATACCCATCGATCTTGATTAGAAGTCGAGTTTTTTGCGATCGAAAGAGGAGGTCGACTGGTTTCAGAGGTAAAATTAGCGAGAAAATGGCCGCCAAAGTTTGAAGACTCCCACAGTTTCAGAGTCCTTAGAGTCTGCAAAATTTATATTTTTTTTGACCATTAAGTTTTTCTAGTAAAGTCAACTTAGGTATTATGTGGTTTTAAATGGACATGGAAGTTGTTGAGCCAGAAAACAAAAATTTGATAGAAACTGGCAAAGGGCTGAAAAAAATCTGGGTTTTTTTTTTCTTTCGATTTCACTATTTTGACGAATGCCTGACATAAACATCTGTAAAAAAACTGCTCTTTTTTTTATCTACAAGAACTTATCAGTATATATAAACCAGGGAGAAACCTAAGATCATCGAACGATAACACCCTCCTTGTGACACCTGTAAAATCATACAAATCATATGGAGAGAGATCTTTCTCATATCTTGGTCCATTTATGTGGAACAGATTACCCATGAAACTAAGACAAATAAGAACACATTGATAGCTTCAAAAGACATCTTAAACATTTTCTGTTCCTACAGGCCTATCCTTCATAAGCTTTTAACGTTATCTTTCATTATATTTGTTCTGTTCCTATGTCTGGATGAAAATAGTCTGCGTGTGTGTGTGTGTGCGTGTGTGTGTGTGTGTGTGTGTGTGTGTGTGTGTGTGTGTGTGTGTGTGTGTGTGTGTGTGTGTGTGTGTGTGTGTGTGTGTGTGTGTGTGTGTGTGTGCATTAATGTATATTGCTTGAGAAGAAAGGAAGTAGTAAGAAAGGTTTTTGAAAAATGGGTATTCCAATGTAAAGCGCATTGGGCTACTTTTTTTGGAAATGCGCTATATAAATGTTATATATTATTAATATTATTATTATTATTATTATTATTAAATACATACAGGGTGATTTTAAAAAGTTTACAACTTTTTTTCCTGAACAACTGTCACAAATACTGTTCTAGAATGTCATAATTTGGAAAAGATGTACTTCATTGAAAAGGAATTTGTTTGACATAAAATCCATGAAGATGAATCTTATTTTTGAAAGCGAAAATACTTTTAAAGAAGACACCCATAAACGTAAAATGCACCCTTTCAAAATATGTAATGAAATGATTAAATAAAAAAAAAAATTATTTTTAACATTTAAGATACCATCCCTATAACATTTAAACAATACTTCATTTCTTTTTCCGAGTTTAAAAAAAGAATAAATTTTTACTCTAGAAGTCTTAGAGCCAGTGCTTTATATGGTCGCTGTTCTGAGTAAATTGAAGGTAAAGTTTTCGGACTCTTGTTCAGTTTCTTTAAAAGACAAGGAGAGTTTTCCCGTTTCTCTATAACCAAACAAATATACACACCAATGGAAACAAACTTCTCCTATAGGTAGGACAATGCCCACTTTTGGTGTATGTCAAGACTTCTGGAAAACCCCGAAATCTGGTTTAGCCCGCTTGTCCTAAAAAGTGTTTTCATATGGACTCGAAACATTTTTAACGTGTTATTCATAATTTCAAAAGTGGCCAACACTAGGGCCCACCAAACCATGAAGGCTTAAAACCACACAGTAAACTTTTCATTACCAAATGTCTTCTAGATATACTATGGAGGTGGATGGGGTGTCCAATAGATACTATTTGTGGAGTTTACATATTATTATCCTGAAAGGTGAAGATGGGCTTTGGCACTGAACCAAAATTATATGGCAAAGAGGTTCATGCTTTTTAAGACGATGGAGGAGGCACGAACACATTGCCATCCTCTGATCCATGTCAGCGTCGCGAACATGACAACCAAAGGGTGCTGTCTGAGGACAGACGTTTCATTGGACTCGACTAATGAAATATGAAATCTGCACCTTGGTGACTTAAAAAGGAGTGTAGATGGTGCATGTTCGACCTCTTGAAGGGGTCTTTTTGTCTGGGAATTTTAAAATTCAGATTCTCTATAGATTCAAACGCATGGAATATCAGAATATTTACCTTTGATTACAAAGAAGGCTTTGGGGGCACTTTAGCTTTCTTTCAATACCTTGTGCGAAAGTTACGAAATGTCAGGGTCAGAGATGATGAATTGGAGCGAGGTAAAGCTCAATATCAACCCCCCCCCCCTAAAATAAACCAAAAAAACACAAAAACAAAACAACTCTCTGCTCTTTACTAAACGTAACCCCATGACCTCAGCAGGAAAAGGAAACGAGTAAAACAATACCTGCACACTTCTGTTGACTTATTAGTCAGCTGTAGCTTAACAAGTAGCAGGCCTAAGATGGACTAAAGCGTCACACTACACAGATGAGGACAAGGCAAAAAATGGCCTGTTTTCTTATGCGCTATCTAAAACAAAGCTATCCTGTGGAATTATCTAAAATGAATATTGGACAAAATCCTTTTGGCTGCCAAATATTATGTTCAAATTTGAAACACAAAGCTTCAGTGGTGAGGAAAATATTTACAAAAAAAGTTGTAAAGTTTTTTGTTTTGTTTTTTTTTCGATCACCCTGTATGTATACAGATCTGCACCAAGTTTGAGAAGAATTATGTTTGATCATCCAGGCAAAATAAAATGTGCTCAAATATGAACTGATCAGACGAGCACCCCTGCAACAGCCCCGTCTCGGAAAAGGGCAGCAACCATATTAACGCCCGGCACGGACGGTCAGACCAGACCGTCTTCGGGCACAAAAAAATGCGCACCAGGTCTTTAGTAATGGAAGGTAACAAAAAACGGTTTCGGCTACCATACTGACGCCAGACGTCCTGTGTCGTCCCCGGTCAGACCATCGCCGATAAAACATGTTCTATCGAAGACGGTCCGTCGAGCGAGATGGGAGGTAATTTTAATGATGTTATCGCTGCATAGTTGTGTCCCCTTTCCCGCCTCAATGACACTACACAGAATTCTAGCAGTTCTTGGTCAGCTCTGCATATCTCTATCAGTTTCACGCGATAGTATTGTTGGAACTTTTCACTATCTTCCAACAACTGCGGAAACAGATCATGATGAAATTCACCTAGTGTATAACGCTTTCTCTGGATGGGATGCACTGAAAATCTTCTTGACTTGGTTTTCCTTTTTTGTCTGCGTCTCAAAAGCAAAAATAAACCTAACAATTTTCTTCTTCTACCACACGCTATACTTGCAAGACGGCGGTGTCTGACCGCCAAACTCCGGTGTCTGACCGCCACACTCCGGTGTCTGACCGCCAAACTCCGGTGTCTGACCGCCACACTCCGGTGTCTGACCGCCAAACTCCGGTGTCTGACCGCCTAACTCCGGTGTTAATATGGTCGGCCGCACCCGACGGAAAACGGCGGGTCTGGTCTGACTGTCGGTGTCGGGTGTTAATATGGTTCTACCTGACCGTCTAGGGTTCTACCCTAATCCAGAAAAGACCTTGTGCGTAGTGAAAAGTACACTGATTCAGGACCTAGTTCAACACTTTTTTGGCGCTGCTCCTGCGGCGACAGGGTCGAGTTTACATCGGCTCTGCTAGTTTTGGAGCTCTTTTACTGTTTCTTTTTGGACTATGTGTCTTTCCTCATTCAATTAGTGGATGAAAGAGAAAGAGAGAGAGAGAGAAAGAGAGAGAAATAGAGAGAAAGAGAGAAAGAAAGAGAGCGAGAGAAAGGAAGAAAGAAAGAGAGAGAGAGAGAGAGAGAGAATGTCCACGGAGCGGGTTGTATCAGCTAATAAAACAAAACATGTATTTATTACTAATGTCCTGTCTTGACATGTGTATGCATGAGTGCACCTGACCTTTGAAACATTCCACTGCCATTGTAAACGACTAAGAAAAATTTCTCCCTGTGAGATGAATAAACATTGTCAATGCCATTGTCAGAAAAGAAAGCTGGCGCAGTCCTCAGCGAGTAATTTAAAGTTCCAGTCAAAAGGAGGCGCATTCAAACAATCCTGCCCAACCCGCAATTCTACGATTACGAGTCCACTAGCCTAACCACTTGACTACCGACATCACTATATCACTAGACCGGTGGACTAACTACTTGGCCACTATTGCCACCGCCATTATTGTCTTTAGAAACGATGGGACAATCAAGAAAAAAAACATAGACTGTGAAAGATTTTGTCCGTTTGTTAGTGTTTGAGCGCTTAATCAGCTGCTTGTACTGTATGTTTCCAGGGAAGCTGAGAATGTTTCTAAGTGTTCCATGGTCTGCTGCGGGAATAATATATTGTAAAGCGCATACAGCGGGATAATGCGCAAAATAAATGCTATTTATTATTATCATTAATGCTCGTCATAAATAATTTCCTTACCCTGAACGTTTTAACACGCACCCGGGTTTGAGTCAATCCGGGATGGGTTGATCTGATTAATGAACTCAGGTGAAAACTCTCGCCTGTCACTCGTAGATATGGCAAAAACAGAGAAGGGTCAACTATTGAACACTTCCAGTACATGAATAGACACGTATACTCTTAAGTACAGAACCAAGAGGATTTTTTTTCTTCTTCTTCTTCTTCTTCTTCTTCTTCTTCTTCTTCTTCTTCTTCTTCTTCTCCTTCTTCCTCTTCTTCTGTCTATCTGCTTGTGTGTCTGTCTATGTGTCTGTCTGTCTGTTTGTCTGTCTGTCGCAAAAACGTCAGCATCCACACGGTAACATTACATCTAGTGTATACCTTTCTTTGTTCTCTAACCTGGGATGTTTGTAGGTAGGCACACTTGATCCCGCCACGTAATCTCTAGGACAAAAACGATGAAGACTTTGCTATCGACAATTACGGACAGATGTTTATGCTCTCAGGTATCCCCTTGAATACCAACAGGTAATTGCTAATGGATCTCTTTTATCAGGAAAATTATACCTGAATTTAATTACAATTGTAAAAACATAATGATGACATGTGCTAATGAAACTAAAAGAAATTCTCTCTTAATTGTTGCCACAACATCAAACTTTACGCATGACAGCCGAATACAAATCGATGTTCATACTGTGAGAACTATGATTATATTTTATTTTGTTCGCATCTCAGAAAACAATCCACCTCGGAACACCAAAAGCGCGGCAAAAAGTAGGCAGGGTGTGCTAATTTGTGATAATAATCTTATCATGACATTCACGATTGTGACGTGTAAGTTCTTTGTGTGTCCGTGTTTTGTTCCTACAGCATTCGCCTATTACAGAATCAAAGTGACTCAGACTGCAGACAGTAAATGAGCAAAATTAAAATGAACTGTGCGTTGAACCATTTGATGAAATAATTATTATAACCTACATTATTTTTGGTGACATTTACGCGCGCTGAAATGAGCATTTTAATAAGTTCCTCCAATTATAAAATGGAACTCTTTGTTTTAAACCATTTGCTAGATTTTTTACGTATTCAATATAAAAAAAATACAACCGTGTCTTACAATTCACGCTATTTATCTTCCAACATCTAACTCTTAGGGTTGTTGGAGGCGCTAGTTCATTCAGTCAGGTCTCGGTATTGCTCTGCTGTTTACAGCCGTAACACAAATCTACAATACGCTATAATAGCCAGTACTTGTTCACTATAACCAAAGTGTACGATTATTGTATGGACCATTCATTTCTGCTCAGTTTGGTGTTTACGTTAAGTGACTAGGTTAAACTGGAGTTGAGATAAAAGGGGATTTTTGTGAAGCTGAAAACTTGGAAGACACACAAAGGAGAAATAGTCTTCCGTATACTTACTGTTCAAACAGCCCTTCAGAAGGTACACTACGCTTTGTTTAGGATCAACATTTCAGAAAAAATAATCAACTACCACGAGAAGTTCTTGAGCTTTCTTTTTGTCTCGAAATAACAATATCAAAAGGGGCAGATTTAGACATATTTAACAACAACATCACAATGAAACGTCTCTTACAGGACCTTTTCAACAACAGTATAAAAGCGGAAGATAATGCAGACCTAGACCAGATGAATAGCAACACCAACATTGAAGATATGGACTGGTTAAAGAATAATGACAACCTGGGGGATATTTTTGATGACCTAATGAGCGTATCGGATGATGCAAACAAAGACTCCGTCAGTCGTACCATACCGATCGTAATAGTTTGCAATATGGTTCTACCTCTGTTTGGTATCTTCACAAATCTCTTCAATCTGGAGACTTTTCGACGCATGGGTATATCACGGGACCCGACATCTATAGCGTTGTTCGCTCTGACCCTCTCCGATCTACTCACACTTCCCCTTATCACGGCGGACTCAATTCTCTTCTTCGAAATGCCGGAAGTCGCACTCAATTATAACGCAGCGTACCAAGTAAAATATTGCTTCCAGTGGGCTCATAAAATGTCTACTTTTTTCACCGCGTACCTTGTTGTAATGAAATGCTGTTGCGTGGTTGGTCCCGTGAAATTCAAGAACATCATTACAAGCAGGAAAGTGCTGGCAGCTCTGATCATTCTAGCACTAGCCAGTCTTGCCATGAACATACCTCTGTTCCTGAGCGTGGACTATCGAGACGTTTCTGTCCCTTTCAGTATCAAAAGCTCCCCAACAATTGTATTGAACATGGCCGCGCCTCTTCCCGGAAATTTAGAACATGTGACAAGGTACATAAACAACACAGTAGAGCCCGCCATCTCCTTGTCTATCATCATCTCAGGCCTGCTCGTCCTAACAATCAAACTGACGTTGGCGGCAAAATCGAGTTCAGCGTCGGTTAGGAAAACAGTCAACTCGAGTTCACGTGACAGTGGACTGTCGAGCAAAAAGCTCAGGGAGGTTCGCCCAGTCATGGCCGTGGCTGCTCTCTTTGTTCTGTGGAATCTGCCAATTTTTGTGTCCCAGTTTGTCGTCTTTGCAGAACTCGACCCAGCAAATCTACAACCCAGACCCATGACCCGCTATCTTATGGATTATCTGAGACTGACCTTGATCGCTTTTAATTCTACTTTCAAGATCCTCGCCTACTTTATGTGTAGCTCCAGCTACAGACAAAATGCCAAATCGTTATGCCTTTATTTGTTTTGCTAGTTCTTCATCAAGTGGACACCTTTGTTTATTTGTTTGAGTAAAGAGAAGCACATTGACGCAATAATGGCAATTTAGTGCTGGGAAGAAATATGACCGACGGACAGAAACAACAGAGGGAAAGTAAAAAAGTAGGACCCACCAGTGGCACCCTCCAATCATCCGTGGACACATTGTTCAACAAGGATCAGACCAAAGGCACTGTTTCGGCCCATCTAGAACCATCATATTATCTGAGACAGCATTGTGAAATCAGGCCCTCGTCAAAATAATGAAATTGAGAAACTGGTATTTTCCCGCCAGTTTTGCGATTCATGTTCATAATTTTTGTTTTTGGCTGAAAAGATTTTAGTTTAATATTTTTACACATTTCTGCCTGGCTTATACAAAAAATTGTTATGCAAATGCACAAACCCAAATGGCCGCTGGATCAGAAAAGTAAAGTAAAGTAAAGTGTGCAAATGCATAAACAATTGCAAATTTTCAGTTTCCGTGGACTTTATAGCTATTGCAGTTACCAGACTTTGGTGGCCATGTTCTCTATAATTTTACCTCTGAAACCAGGCAACCCCCATCTTGTTTTTGGGTCTGTTTTTATACGTTTGTTGTTGTTGTTGTTACGATCCAGCAACAGCTGGGCGCTCGTCCTTCTGTCCAAATATACGTTTGAAATAAAGAAATCAGATGCCCCAAAATAGCGCGTCTTGAAACTTAAGTTTATATAAAGTAGTTTTTGTAAGAATTTTACAAACTCAGCAACACAAACATATTTAGGTACATGTATAATGGCAGAACACTTGAGGTGCTACTACAAGAACATAAAATACACAGAAAAGAAGGAGGAAGGATAGGAACTATTTATGCTTTATTGGAATAAAATAACAAACATTTCCAGAGCACTCACCAACCATCCACCGCTTAGAACTACGCCGAAAGACAAGAATGCACGTCTCCTGGAGTTTAAGTAATCTGAAGAAACATACTGATAAGCAGAAATAATTGTGAGGCAGCGTGGTGGAATACGGCTCTCGTCAAGTTTTGGGTATGTAGAGTTATTGATATCATCATAAAGCTTGGTCATTTGTCTTTATTTAGGTGAAAAAAAAATCCATTTATCTTGAATAAAAGCCGAGAATTTTTAGAATGAAGGAGGTGGGGGTAGCTTGTTTTCAGAAGTAAGAATAGTGAGAAAATTGCCGCCAAAGATTAGTTATTTACTTAGCTTAAGAGTCCGTGGTAGCTGGAAATTTACGCTTTTTGTGCCTTTAATCAACGTTTTTCAGAAAAAGTCAAACAGAAATGAGTTCTTAAATGGGCATGAAAGGCGTGGAGCCAAAAAAACAAAATTTTGATAAGAATTCACTGGCCTGTGGAAAAATGCAAGTTTCTTCACTTTAATTATTTTGACGAGAGCCTGATTCCACCATGCTGCTTCACAATTATGGTATCCAGAATAATTGGGTTTACGCGCGCGTGCCTATTTGTGTGTGTGTATGTGTGTGTGTGTGTGTGTGTGTGTGTGTGTGTGTGTGTGTGTGTGTGTGTGCATACCCGCGCGCGCGCGTGCGTGCGTGTGTGAGAGAGTGTGCGTCTGTGTATGTGTACGTATATGTGTGCACGCGCGTGAGAGTGTGTGTATATGTGTATGCGTATATTATAGTGTATGTATGTGTATGTTTGTGTTAATGTGTGCTTTCGCGAGCGCACGTGTGTGAGCGTACATCTGTTGGTAAGTGCCCACTACTAGCTCCCTGCCACAATGACTTGACACTGCAACATAACAGATCTACCCCAACCGCCTAAACCATCCTGAAAGCAGACAGACAAGAAGACAGCAAAGAAATCGCTCCGCACCCCCACCCCCCTCCCCATTTCATTCACACTCTAAAATTGAGCTGGGTTTTTTTTTCTTCCCTCGCCACCTTTCCACCCTGGAGCAGAGTAGCAAACTGCAGAACTTCTACAGCTGTCAATAGCATACACACAGACAAACAAAATGTTAACCTCTTC
>NW_004797303.1:980991-991380 GCF_000002075.1 Aplysia californica
GTGACAAAGGAAAGGAGAGATCGCTTTATCCATTCTTCTTCAGGAATCCTTCTGACAATGAAATGCATCAGAGTTGAAGTTAAGATAAACAAAAGGATATGTTTAGGGTTTTTTGTAAAACACAGCTTGGCGTGTCTAAAGTCTATTCAGTTAAAAAGAAACAAAAATAGCTTTAAAAACAACAGAATCAGGTTGTAAAATAAAATGTTTATGTTGGTTTTTGTATGTAGGCATACACAAAAACAAATAGATTATACTTAAGACTGGGAGTGTAACGACAGACATGCTAATAACCAACACAAAGAATTCTGAAAGAAATATGGATGACTAAAACAAAGCGCCAATTTCAGGCTTTTATATCACAAATAGGCCTGTTTCAAGTCTAGTGAATACAGAATTTCTTTGAATATATCAGAATCAGTTTGTAAAAAAATTGTTCTTTTTTTTTTTTACATATTTGCTTTTACATTTAGACATACACAGAAACAAATAAATTATACTTAACACTGAAAATGTAACGACCGACATGCTTCCAACTGACATTACGAAACTTCAAAGAAATTAGCTTTGCTAAGACATATATTAATTGTTTCTATATATTCATAACACGATTAGGTTTATTTAGAATTTATTCAGTTAAAAATAAACTAAAAGAGAAGAACCAGAGTGTAAAACAGAATGTTTTTTAGGTTTTTACTTTTAGACATACAGAACAACAAATAAATTATACTCAACACTATAGAAAACGATCAACATGCTACCAACCAACACAACGAATCTGGAAAGAAATTTGGATGTCTAAGAAATAACGCCTTTTTCGAGGCATTCGTCACACACCTACGCTTGTCTAGAGTCTCGTCAGTTCAAAATGACTTTCAAAAGTGCAGAATCAGGCTGTTAAATATTTTGTTGTTTTTTACATGTAAATATTCACCAAATTACATAAATTATTCTTTAAATACCAACGAATGATTATATTTTACTATAGGTACTCTAATTTCATAGGCTAATTTAAATTGATAAACTTTATCAAAACCTAGATATTATGTTCTGTGAAGGTGATGTAATCTTCATTTCTTTGTCATATCTTTTTGAGTAACTTATTCGGTCAGTTATTACACTCTCAGTATTGGTAATGATTTATTAATTTTTATCCATACCTAGTCATGACAAATAAAATAGTTTTGTGTTTTACAAAATGTGGTAACATTTTATACACTTCTTTTTTCTTCTAAACTCTATCCAAATCTAGATGTTTTCTAAAAAGCTGGTAGCATTTTAATTTTGTTGTTCTTCTACAGTTTTAATTACCATTTTGGGGAGGTCATTACACTCTCATTATTGCTTATAATGAAATAGTATTTATGTATGCCTTGTTTTAACTGCCAACGCAGTATTGTGATTTACCACCGGTACTATCATTTTATAAGGTTTCCTAGCACTACCAAATTCTACCCAGGTTTGCTCTTAAAAGCTGGAAACATCTTTACTTCTTTGACTTACCATTTTGAGTAACTTGTGTGTTGTGAGGTCGGTTGTTACACTAACAGTATTGTTAATAATCTATTAGTTTTGTGCATGTCTAGTTCTCCTAACTAAAATATTATTGTGTTTTACATCAGGTGCTTAGAATTTTATAGACTTCTTTGCCCGGTTAAACGCTAGCTATTTAAACCTAAATGTGTTCTAAAAAACAGGTAGCATCTTTATTTCTGTGTCCTTCTTCAGTTTTAAATATCATATTGGGTCGGTCGTTACACTGTCATTATTGGTTACAATCTATTATTCTTTGTGCATGCGTAGTTGTTACCACCAATATATTATTGTGTTTTACAACAGGTACTATCATTTAATAGACATCTTTGCCTCTTTATTTATTGGTCCTGCCGTTTTTTAATAACTCATGTGTTCGGGCGTTACACTTTCAGATATCGTAATAATTTATGAGTTTTAGTGCTTGCCCAGTTGTAAAAACCAAAACATTATTGCGTTTTACAACTGTAGGTAGCATTTTATAGACATCTTTGCCCTGTTAAAAACCTTGTCCAAACCTACATGTGTTCTGAAAAGTTGGTAGCACATATATTTTTTTGTCCTTCTTCTGTTTTGATTACCACGTGAAGTTGGTCGTTACACTCTTATATTGGTTTAAAACTGTTAGTATTCATGTATGCCTTATTTTAACTAGCAACACATGATTGAGTTTTACGACAGGCATTATCATTTTATAGAATTCTTTGCACTGCTAAATCCTTTCCTAGATATGTTCTGAAAAGCCGAAAGCATCGTCATTTCTTTGTCCTGCCTTTGTGAGTGACTTGTTTGGTCGGTCAATAGACTCCTAGTATTGGCAATAATAATTTATATTTGTTTTTTGTGCATCCGTAGTTGCAACAACCAACATACAATTATTGTATTTTAAAACAGGTTGTTACTTCCTTGCCCGGCTAAACTCTATCCAAACCTAGTTATGTTTTAAAAAGCAGGAAGCATCTTAATTTCTTTGTCCTACCGCTTAGAGTAATTTGTACTATCAGAGCATATTTGGCTGTCTTATAACCTTTTAAAATCGTTGCACTTTTAATGGTGTTAAAGATATACCCTTATCAAGAGTTGGGTCATGGGTACTGGGTAAAGTGGAAACAGTTCAAACAATGGTGAACAAATAATAAATCCTAATTTCAAACACCTGGTATGAAAATCATCCACGAAGAAAGTACACTTTGAAGATTTCCTGGAGATAGAACTAAAAACCGAATAGACTTCATACTCATTCTTTAGAAATGCAATAAATTCATAAAATCATTTCGAGGAGCAGATGGTAGTATTAGTCATTATAAGGACCTTCCAGTCCTTTGTAAAATGCAGATGAGATTTGAAAAAAATACATTCATAAGTCAAAGCACTTACTCAAATGTTAAATATATCATTAAAAGGCAAATCAAGAATTGAAAGAACGTTTACATTACACGCTCCGAAAAACATCACTAAATCGGAATAACTATGGGAAAATTTTTTTAAGATTCTGTAAAGGAAGCTGTGGAAGAAAAGCTAAGAAAGCAAATAAAAAATGGATGACCCACAACAATATTATTAAGGCTAGTGAGAGAGAAAAGGTAGACAAAATCAAATGTGAAAAAGTGCTTTGAGAGAAACTGTAAGAAAGAAAGAAAGAAAGAAAGGAAGAGAGATGAAAGAAAAAAGAAAGAAAGAAAGAAATATACAAACAAACAAACAAAAAACAACAACAGAGAAACAAAGAACGAAAAAAAGAACGACTGAGAGAAAGCAAGCAAGAAAAAAGCAAGCAAGAAAGAAATGAATCACCAATACTTAATCAATTTATAAAAATCTTTCAACTAGTACCTTTGGAACAAAATAGGAAAAAACAAAACAAAAAGCGAAGACCAGATATATTTCAAACCAAATTCGGCTTTATACCTGACAAGGGCACCTGAGACGCTTTGCAAACCGTAAAGAAAAGAAAAAAGTGGAAAAATGTTTAAAGCCAAGAAAAATCTGTATTTATGCTTTATAGATTATTCTGAGGCTTTCCAAAAAGTTAGACAGGATGAGCTATTTAAGATGGTCAGATAGATCTAGATCTAGATGGAAAAGATATAAAAATTAATAGGATTTTGTACAGGAACCAATAACGTTGCAATAAGAATTGGTGCAGAATACACCGAATATAAGCAGACAAAAGAAGGTGTGAGGCAAAGATCTGCTATTTTGCGAGACCCCTTTAACATGACCAGTCAACAATTCGCAGAGATACTAGAAAAGACCGCAGGAACAGCATAATATATGCATAAAGTTAGAGAACAAGAACATTCTGCAATGAGGCGATGCGCTAATTTTACGTGAATTAAACTAAATCTACCCGTTGGAAGAAGTCCGAAAGCAATATTACATAATCTAAAGGGCACTCAACCTACCCGTTTTTCTTTTGTTTCTATTTTGATCTGCTGGTTTTTCGTTAGTCAAGAAAGGAAACCCAATTGATGTAGATTCTAAATAACTATAGGGGCATTCGTTTATTAGATGTTCTTGGTAAGTTATTCTCATTGCTATTGAATAAAAGACTAAAACGATGGTGTGATGAAAGTAAGACCATCCCTGAATCTCAGGCCGGTCTCAGACAAAATTTTTCTACAATAGATAATATATCTCAACTCCAATTTTTTGTCCAAAAATATATCTTCAAGCCTGGCTGAAGATGCTATGTGTGTTTGGTCGAGTTTTTAAAAGCATTTGACTGAGCTGACAGAGAAAAGCTTTTGACAGTATTAAGAAGTCTTGGCTGTTCTGGACCAATGTATACTATTTTGACAAAATATGTATCAAAGTTTTCTTTCAGGTGTTAAAGTCTGTTCATATGAACGAGGATCCTTGAAATCTTATATTACTGAATAATTTTAAAGTACACCAGAGGTCAAACAAGGCTGCATACTAAACGTTTTATTACTGTCTTTGTTTATATCTCAATTTGAAAAACACCTTTCAGATTCAAATACCCATGCTATACAGGTATTGCCCAATGACAATGGTGGTATTTTATGTTTAATGTACGCTGATGACCTAAGTCTTTTTGACAACAATGCCAGAGGTTTACAAAAGAAAATCAATATGTTACATGATTTCTGCCAGATATGGGGTTTAAAAGTGAATACAGAGCTAAGTAAAATAGTTGTTTTTAGAAATTGAGGCTTTCTCGAAAGATCTGAGAAATGGTATTGAGAGGATAAGATCTTCGAAACAGTAACCTCTCATAGTTACCTGGGCATTTCATTTTTATCGGGTCTATGCTGGAGACGAACGCTAGAAGATCGAGCTTGTAAAGCTCAACGGACAAGAAGGCTTTTTGGGTCTGATCAAGAATTAACTTTAGAAACCGCCCAGAAAATTTTTGATATAAAGATTAAACCAATGCTGCTTTATGGCTCTGAAATTTGGTTTACCAAAAATTTGGACATGATTGATAATGTTTTAGTAAAGTTCTGGAAAACCTTTCTGGGTCTTGGCAAAGCTATACCCAAATGTTTGTTCTTAGAGTAGTGGGAATAACCAAGTCAGTTATGTTTTGATTACATGTATTGTGTCATTAAATTTGGTGCAGATTTATACTCTTAGAAAATGACAGATATCCAAAGAAATGTTACATGCAATTATATCGTTCCTGTGAACTGGGCAGAATCAACTGGGCTACGGACGTTTTAAACCTACTATTTTGCCATGGTTTTGGAATGCCTGGTTTTTCTCAAAGTGTTGGAAGTGTTAGATTATTTCTCAGCTTGTTGATCATTCTGTGCAGAGCATAGAAGAAAAAGCCTGTCGCAAGTATAATTTTTTATATCTTACAATGCTGTTTCAAGAAACAGCTGAGTATATCTCCAACCTCCCACAGTATTGGAACAGAAGAGTCACAGCTTTGTTAAAATCTCATAGCTTTCTATTAAATAACAATCTATTTCAGTGGAAATTAACAAATTCACCCTTATGTGAAAAGTGTAACTCTCTTGAAATTGAAGATGAATTTGACTTTATTTTCTGCTGTCCATCAAAGTAAATTGTTATTTCCTTCTAGCCTGACTTTGCTCAGTGACAGAAATATGCAATGTTTGACCCATGATAAGAGATATGAGTACAACCTGTACTTTTCATTATGGAAACTTTATTTATCAAATGAGTTTAAAAAAAAATATGATGTGATGTTGGCCAATGACCTTAAAAACTGAATAAACTGACTTACTTACTCACTTAGTTAGTCGTCCTTTTCTCTAGATTTAGAGTTCTTAAACTTTGTAATTCAGAGCTGGCATTTTGTTTTACGGCGCTCGCAACTGCATAAGATCATAAGAGCGCCAAGGGGTGGATGTCAACAGAGAAGTCCTTAGAGGAATCAGACTTACTCTGCTCACTTCTCTAGCTTCAACAGCACAAAGTCTGCTTCGACTACCAAGGCACCCCGGAAAAAGTGGGACACAAGAGTGTGACAAACATAAAAATGAAGTAGAGGAAACAAGACAATAGTAAGGATTAAGAAAGAAAAAGCAGCAGTTTAACTGTGGCAGATCAGGAACAGTTATGAGCGTGACATTGATGAATCAGCCAATTTACAATTCTACTGTGCATGGACGAGAAATGTCCCCCCTTTTGGAATGGCCTAAAGAATCTTCAGTCAGTGGCACCGCCCCGGGGGTGATTCTTTAGTGAGTTCATAATTTGCATACGGGTAGTCATAAACAGCATGCTTGTTACCTCAGACTTCGAGAGAGTAACTTTGCCCTTTTGTATGCTATTGCCAGGTTTATGCAGTACACACAATAATAATATTAAAATAGACGCTTCATGTAGTATAACCTATGTAATACACACAAAAAATAATAATATAAGAATATAAGAGTTCTATTGATTAAAAAGTAAAAGAAATCTGTTGAATTACCACGCACTGTATGTATTACAACTTGCTCTGTATTGCTATGATCAGGGACTGCTATCTCTAACTCACTGTGATATAGTACATTAACTAAACAACCAAATCGGGTAATCATACAAAATGGACCCAAAAAAATAGATAATTTATTCTGATAGTAATTGTTTCAACGTCATTAAAACACTTTTGTTTCAGAGGTTTTCTGCTTTAAGATAACTCGCCTAAGAAATGCACAATAAAGCATATCATTACCACTGAAAATTCCAGAAAAACAATAGCCGTAACTGAGAATAGATTAAATTATGGTGGTACTCTGTATTGAAACAAAGCTAACATAATAAGCAAACAACAAAGCGACAAGAAACAAACGGGGTTGTCGCGGTCAGCACAACCTGACCAGACCTCTGAGCTGTTCTTTATGCAACACGAGTTACTACGAGCTGTGATCTGGCCTGCACTGGTTTGATACCCCTTTCAACACAGTCCGTTGTCGGGGTCGTCGAGTTCAACACTCATCTCCGAAAGCGTCTTGGAAATATTTCCACGAAACATAGGTACAACTCAAGTTCAAGAAAGCTCTGTCATGGATTTGACCCACTGTAGTTCAGTATGATGAATGTGAACTTCTGTAGTGGCACATCATTTCGGTCTCAAGACAGTTTATTGAGCATCATCAAGATAGAATGATACATTGAAAGAACAGGGTAGAGTGTACATGGGAGCTAAATAAACTGTGACGAAGGTTGTTGATCAGTGCCTTTAGGTAATACAATGTGGCTTGAGGCAGCGTGGTGAAATCAGGTGAAAACAATGAAATCAAAGAAACAGCCTTTTTGCTGAACGAAGGGCAATTTTCTTCGAATTTTCTTTTTTTTTAGTGCAGTTTTTCTTATTTCATTTCAAAAACACATTTGTGTGGACGATACGGAAAAACTTTAATTTAAGAAACTAAGAAAGTGTAAATTTCCAATTTCCAAGGACGCTCATGCTTTGGAAATCACAAAAATTAGTCAGCCTTTCTCACTAATTTTACCTCTCACACCAGGCGACCTCCACCTCTTTCAATCGAAAATCAACACCCATTCAAGAAAGGTAGGTATTTTTTTCACCCAATGCAAGACAAATAAATAAGCTTTAAGATGATATTAATAACTCTATATGCCAAAAAATTGAGGAGAGCCTGATTCCACTAAGTGGCGAGACAAATGTAACATAGCAGAAGGGGTGTTGCGAGGATAACACTGTGACATAGGAACAAGGCGCTACTCTAGAGTTACAAAGTTCTATCTACCCAGAACTTGGTTTTTAAAAGTGTGTTCTGTCTGCTCTTTCAAAGACTTAAGAATTTTGGTTTCTGACCTCATGGTCTTAGTGACTCAAAACGACCAAAAATGTCCGACAGAACTTTGAAAATCTAAAGAAGTGATTTGTCTCACCAGAAAAAACACGCACACACACACACAAAACCAACCCAACAAAACAATGTCGTGAAACATTTCGATTCTACCTGCACAAACCAGAAAGGCAGCATTGAGCATTACTACAGAGTTTACAAGCTGTTGTTTCCCTTCTTTAAGCTTCAGCAAAAGAGAAAACAAAGGGGGAACAAAGTTAAGCTTCTTCAAGCTCTAGAATGACAAGAATTCGCATCTTCTTTAATTTAGTTTTAGTGCGCATTTTACTTCACCTGCAACACAATTAGGCCAAATAAAATGAAACGATTAGAAGTGTTACAAAAGAGTAACAAAATACAAGAATGAAGGATGAGAAATCAGGGGAGTAGAGGTTTGATAGTAAAGAAGGAGAAGGAGCAAACTACTCCAGGGCACAAGCCAACATTCAGCTTCTCGTCTTCGGTGAGTTGACTGTGAACTACAGGGTTAAGATGTGCCTTATGGGGCTAAGATGTGTGACTTAATGGGGATAAGATGTGTGATTTATGGGGCTAAGATGTGTGACTTATGGGGCTAAGATGTGTGACTTATGGGGCTAAGATGTGTGACTTATGGGGCTAAGATGTGTGAAATACGGAGCTAAGCTTAGATTTATGGAGCTGACCTGCTTGACCTATGGGGCCAAGCAGTGACTAAAGTGAACCTGGTCTGTGACATGGGGATTTTATTGTAACCAAAGGGCAAGTTGTCGCTCTAGTAGCAATTAAACAATTAATTAAACAGATCAGTTGCACAAACAATAGTAGGCTTACACATACACTGACATGCCTAACACGTTTTGTTAAACCGTCTCTCTCACTAACGGTCATTGAGGGCCAACAAGACGTCAAGTAGAGCCTTTAGATCATCGACTTTATTTGGTTAGGAATTCCTAATTTGTGTTCGAAAGCAAAACAAATTAATCTAAGTTTTGAATTATTAAAATCCTGGGAGTGTCGTTTTATGCGGGGAACAATGGCGGGCACAATATTGTCTTCAGGCCAGACTGACTGCTAAGCAAGTTGTTTCAAAGGAAACCACCAATTAATGTGGATCGATAAGTTAATTCTGTTGTCATTTCTCCTTCTTCTTTCTTTCTTTCTTTTTATCCCTGCTGAAAGAATTGTGTCTGCTAATGATTTGTCCAAAATTGTGTGTGCTGAATAGGAGGCTAACAAAACATTTATGAGGAGAAGTGGGGGGTGGTTGATTAAGGAAAGAGAGAGAAAGAGAGAGAGAAAGAGAGAGAGAGAGAGAGAGAGAGAGAGAAAGAGAGAGAGAGAGAGAGAGATAGAGAGAGAAAGAGTGAGTGAGAGAGAGAGAGAGAGAGAGAGAGAGAGAGAGAGAGAGAGAGAGAGAGAGAGAGAGAGAGGCAAACAGGAAGAGAAAGAGAAACAAAAAATGGAGACAAATAGAGGAGAGGAGAGGGGGGTAGATATCTTGCTGTGTCATTCTGTGATCTTGAAGTCAACGGAATAAACAGAAAGTTGAGGTCACGACATTGCGAAGAGAATTTAATGAGTCACGACGCGGTGGAGTCAGGCGCTTGTCAATTTTTGGGCAAGTGGAGATATTGATATCATCTGAAATCTTTTGCATTTGCCTTGCCTTTGATGGAAATGTCTTGAATAGAAGTCGAGATATTTGTGATTGAAGAGAATGGGGGTAGCCTGGTTTTAGAGGTATAATTCGTGAGAAAAAGTTTGACAACTAGATTAGCTTGAGAGTCCTTGAAAACCAAAAAAAAGTACATATTTTATGCCTTTAATCAACGGTTTTCAGTAAAGTACAAACGGAAGAGTGTTTTAATATTGACATAATAGGTGTTGAGGCAACCCCCAAAGAAACCAACCCCAAACAAAATCCAATAAAAAAAATTGCCAAACTGGAGAAAAAATTAATGTGTGGTAGTTCCATTTAATTATTTTGACGAGCACCTCCTTTCACCATGATGCCTCGCATTTCTTTATTCAGCATCGATCCCTCTGCTGTGACGTCACAGACAAACGTTCGTTTGTGGTAGCAGAGAAAACGAGAGCGGTCGCTCATCTCACAGACTCCCAGACTCACAGAGAAGAATTCCCAACACAATAGTGCAATATGCTTCTTCCAGACACCTACAGAACGTACCTCTGCCTGGTCACCGTCATAGTCATAGGTTTGTTTACTAGTTCTATTACAGTCCAACGTCTACGCTTTTGTTGGAGTGTATGCTCTATTGCATATTATGTTTCTGCTTTTTGTTATTGTTGTTGTTGTTGCTGTTGATGCTGTTGTTATTTCGTTTGTTTTGATTTTGATTTGGTTTTGTTTTATTTTGTTTTATTTCATTTTATTTTAATATATTTATTATTTTTTGTTGTTGTTGCTTTTTTGGTTGATTATGTAGTTAAAGTAGTTTATGTAGGCCTACTCTTTTTCATGCGAATTCTGTCTGTCTGTCTGTCTGTCTGTCTGTCTGTCTGTCTGTCTGTCTGTCTGACTGACTGTCTGACTGTCTGTCTCTCCCCCCTCTCTCTC
>NW_004797303.1:991569-994648 GCF_000002075.1 Aplysia californica
CTCACACTCACACACACACACACACACACACATACACACAAACACAAACACGCATTTTGTGCCACATTATTGATGACGTATTTAAAACTACATTGAAAATGACATTATGCAAGTTACTATACTGTTATATAAGATACAATTTTAGCCTTCAGAATGAATTTGATGGAACAATTGATGTTTGACTCTTTTAAAAGCGATAATGTCTAGTTATTGTATTCTATTCCTTTGCTAAAGGTAAGGGGAAAGGGGGGGGGGGGGGAGTAGTACAAAAACTGTTCATTCTATTGCTGGTTTATTTCGAGTCTTTTTATTTTATTTTATCTTTTACCTTTCGGTTATTTTGTAATACAAAAGCTGTTCTGTTAATCGTTTCTTTACTTCGAATTCAAGTCCGTTTCGTTTGTTTGTTTGTTTTTGTTTATTTGCCAACTTCTGTGTAACCAAAGTAGAACAACATTAGTATTTGGCACCGATATAGAATTATGCAATAGCTTTTCAGCCTGTTTTTCTCAAAAGATCACCTCCCTCAGACAAGAGCTCGATAAAATGTGACCAATTACCCCAAATTACAATCAGTTTGAGGAGTTAGTTACTGTTTATTTTACTCCAGCAGCGGAATGATAAATCCAAAAGATTGCATTAGATAGTCCATCAAAAACTTACGCACTAAACCTCCATGCCCACAAGCCTTTAAATTATTTTTGTTTGCATGAACTTCTTCCACACAACACCCAAATCGTAAATGATTTTCTCCTCACAGGCACAGTGCCAAAATTTTTAAAGACAAAAGATGTTAGACCTCTTTTGAAAAACGCTGGACTTGATGAAAAGAACTTTAAAAAATTTAGACCACTTTCAAATTTTTCATTTTTATCCAAAATTCCGGAAAAGTTGTGTCTAATAGACTCATGGTTCTGTTTTTGGGCCTGTCCTGTTTTCTATGTATGCACAACCTGTTGCTGACATTTTAAGACACTATTGCGGCATGAATTACCACCTTTATGCCGATGACACTCAGACTTATAAGTCTGTTGATTTGGATCAAACATCACTTTTAGTTGACTCCACTGAGCAATGTATTCGGGAATTAAAAATATGGATGACCTGTAATAAAATGAAACTGAAAAATGACAAGACGAAAATTATGTTGAGTGGAAATACAAAAGCCATTACAAATCTCCCAGAACTACAAATTGATATAAAAAGCCATGCCATTCGTTCAAAAAGAAGTCTTAAAAATCTAGGGGTTCAGTTGAATTATAATATGTCTATGTCCTCACAAATTAGCCAGGTCAGCAAAAGTGTCTATTTTCAGCTTTAAAAAACCCAGCTGTGTAAGAAATTATTTAACTAAAACAGCAGCCACGACTTTTCATTTTTGTAAAGTTTTTTACGGCGCTCGCAACTGCATAGGTCATATGAGCGCACGGGACACTCCTAATATTTTCAGTTGGTAGGAAATTTTGAATTTTGCCCGGGTGGCGGCCGAAGCCTACTCTTATCGATTTTAGACCACCAAGGGATCTTTAACGTGCGCAACTTCGAGATTTTTCGTCCTTGTCCGAGAAGAATAGGTGTAGATCTTTCCTACCAGAATATCAGGGGTGTGACAGAAAGACAGCAGTAAGGAGGAGCCAAGAAGTAGCAGTAGAAAGGCTGCAGAAAGAGTCAGGAGCCCAGAGGAGGGGGCAAAGAAGGTGAGGGGTGGGGGCAGAAAGTGGAAATGAAGGCAGACAACAATACATTGCTAGAGAGCAGGAAAGGAGGTGAAAGGAGACAATTTTAGAAAAGAAAATTTTTCGGTCGCTACCCGGATTCGAACCCGGGACCTTTAAATGAGAGGCCAACACCTTGACCTCTAGGCCACGAGAGCCCCCCAGCCAAGACTTTTGTAAAAAAAACACTGATTTTATAAAAATTAAATTACAGTAATGTTATTTTATCCGCTTTGACGGCCGAAATACTATCAAAGCTACAAATACTCCAAAATCAAGGAGGGGGCTCTCGTGACCTAGATGTTAAGGTGTTGGCCTCGCATTCAAAGGTCCCTGGTTCCATTCCGGGTAGCGAACGAAAAATTTTCTTCTCTGAATTTGTCTCCTTTCACCTCATTTCCTGCTCTCTAGCAATGTTCTGTCGTCTGCTTTCGTCTCCTCTTTCTGCCCCCACCCCCTCACCTCTTTTGCCCCTTCCTCTGGGCACCTGATTTTTTCTGCAGCCTTTCTACTGCTACTCCTTCGCTTTTTCTTACTGCTGTCTTTCAGTCACATCACATCCCTGATCTTATGGTAGGAAAGATCTGCACCTAGCCTTCTCGGACAAGGGCGAAGAATCTCGGAGGGCCCGTGTGCAAGTTGCGCACGTTAAATATCCCTTTGTGGTCTAAAATCGATAAGAATAGGCAGCGGCCGCCACCTGGACAAAATTCAAAATTTCCTACAACTGAAAATATTAGGGGTGTCCCGCGCGCTCATATGACCTTATGCAATTGCGAGCGCCGTAAAACACTTTACAAAAACAAACAAAATCAAGGAGCACAATTGATAATAAAACCCAAAAAAATCAGTGCACGTAACACCAATTCTGAAACAACTACACTGGCTGCCAGTAACAAAAAGTATCACATATAAAACTGTCATTTTCTATTTTAAATGTCGAAATGGAACTGCAACTATTTATCTAAAACAATTCCTCGAATTATATCATCCACCCAGAGCCCATAGAACAGCCACTGACAATCTAATTCTTAAAATCCCATGACTAAATTATTATTATTACAAAACATACGCAAGCGTTCCTTTCTGTTCTTTCGTCCCCATGTAAGGAACAAACCCCCTTATAAAAGAAGGAGTGTCTCTACTATTCACATTAAAAACCCAAAACAAAAGCAACAACAACAACGGAAGTATTACTAATTCACAAATGCGTGCCTGTCGTAACGATGGACAGGTATACATGTATGTGCATGCCCAACCGTGAGACAGAAGAAATAGGGTGTGAGAATGTGTGTGTGTGTGTGTGTGTGTGTGTGTGTGTGTGGGTAGGTGGGTGTGCGCGTGCGTGCGTGCGTGCGTGCGTG
>NW_004797303.1:994748-1012539 GCF_000002075.1 Aplysia californica
AGAGAGAGAGAGAGAGAGAGAGAGAGAGAATGGAAATGTTATTCTATTTTTTAGAGTACGAAAGCTGTTATTGAATGTTTCTGGCTATTCAAGCTTCAATGTTATTGTTACCGTTCGTGAGATTTTTATTGCATTTTACATTTGTGAGGCAGCGTGGTGGAATCAGGCTCTCGTCAAAATCATCAAAGTGAAGAAATTTTTATCAAACTTTTGTTTTTTGGCTCAACACATTTCATGCCCATTAAAGGACTAATTTCTGTTCGGGGTTTTCTGAAAAACGTTGATTAAATGCACTAAAAAGTAAATTTCCAGTTACCACGGACTCTTAAGCTAAGGAAATAGCTAATATTTGGCCGCCATTTTCTCGCTAATTTTACCTCTGAAAACATGTGACCCAACCTCCTTCATTTGCAAACATCTCGACTTGTATTCAAGATAAATGGATACTTTTTTCCATCCAAATAAAGACAAGTGAACAAGCTTTAAGATGATACCAATAACTCTAGATGCCCAAAAATTAATGAGAGCCTGATTCCACCACGCTACCTCACATTTGTTTAGTGAACTCATTGCAAGGCTCACCGCGCGACTATTTTGCTTATAGACATTTTTGTTCATAATATTCATACATGCGCAATACTCTGTTATATAAATTACAAGCAGGGCCCCCTTTCGATGAAAGGAATGATCGGTTCGTTAACATCCACTGAATATCATTGGTCTACTATATTTACACTCTACTGGAATAAAGCAATAATTCTTGAGAGAAAAGTGACACATGTGTTTCCAAGTTGCAAAATATATAATAGAAGCTTAGATTGATTCTCTTTTCCGCTTTCGTGGTTGTAAAGAAGCGTGTTGATTGTTCCAAGTAGCAAGAAAAAGAATTTGACAAAGGAGTCCAGAAAAAGCGATGATGGGCATAAAACGAAAGGATCACAGGCAAATTTAGCACCAAGTAAAAAAAGAAAACATGAGGCTCGATCTATACGGGTTTCACACTTAAAATAGTGCTCAGTAGTGCGCGACAATGAGCGATAGTATCGAACGGAAGTACGACTTGAAATAAACAAACCTGGTGGATTTTCTAAAATTACAGAGGCAGTAGCGTAGGCCTACAAAAGCGATCGGCGAAATAAAATTTTTTTAGCTTTTTGCAGCAAAACTGTCTCAAAACTGAAAAAACGAAGGGTGCCATGATCTGGAGAATATTTTAAAGAATCTTTTGGCGAAAACCGCATGTCGATCGATGCAGCCATTAAAAAGCCTTTTGAATAGCAAAATTCGGCCACCACAAATAGATAATAGATACCCTATGTACATTAATTTTAAAGAGGTTATATCTTTATTAATGTAATGGGCATTGAGCATTTATTTTTTAGAAAGTAGAAATGTGCAGCATAAATACTATTTATTATTATTGTTTGTTTGTTTGTTTTTTTATTTTTTTGTTTGTTGTTTGTTTGTTTGCGTGCTTGTTTCGGGAGAGGGGTGGGGGTTGTGGACGGGGCTGCTGCTTTTTTTGGGTTTGGCTGCCGCTCTTTGTTCTATCTAAAGAAAAACAAAGTTGGCTGTTCAGGTGCGCCCCATGGACGCACAATGAGGGGCGAAACACCAGTCTCGCTATACTAGAAAAAATGGTGGAATGGTCTTGGTTTCACGCCCGTATTAACACTGTTAGGTTGTTTAAGAGGCGAGACCTCTGAGTTTAACTTCCATCTCCGAAAGGACCGCGCCAAGTGGGAAATTCGTATAAGGTGCCTTTCCTTAGGACACAACGCCGGACTCAGCTGAGGTTCGAAACCCCGTACAGCAATCGCACGGTTTGGAGTCCGGTAGCCTAATCACTAGGCCACCAACGCCACTTCGCTATAGCAGAGGGTGAGCGCACAGCTATTGAAAATCAAGACTATATGTAAAGTTAGTTTAGCTGTATTTCATACTGTAAACGATTACTGCTTACTGATCCCATAATCCACGAGGATCGTTGGGGCGCTCTGTAATAGAGAGCCTCGTCAGATGTATCCACTTTTCCCCGTTTTTTTCGAGCGTCTGTCCATTCCGCAACGTTGTCAGTCAACCTCTCATGCCCATTAAAGAACACATTACTGTGTCGATTTTTAAAAACTGAAAAACGTTGATTAAAGGCTAAGAAAAAATGTAAACTTTCAATTTCCAAGGACTCTCAAGCCAATGAAATAACTAACGATCACACCAATTTAAATTGTACTGTAAGAAAGAAGTAAAGTATGCCTGGCTGTTCCATGGCCGCTGTTCCCCTTTAAAAATGACGCCAGAAGTCGCTGTTTCCGGCCGCAATCGAGAAAAGATTATTAAGCCATCAAAAGATTGAACGAACGATAATTCAAGGGAATTAGTCATAAAATGTAAGTAAATACCTGCACTATTGTGAGGGTTCTGTCCCCCTGCCTCTTATACCCGACGTAATGGGGAACTAGTAAGTAAGAAGGTGTATAAATGATATAATAATATGTGAGGCAGCGTGGTGGAGTTATTGGTATCCTCTTGGAGCTTGTTCACTGGTCTTTTATTTAGATGAAAAAACATCCATTTATATAGGATACAAGTCAAGATATTTGCGAAAGAAGGGGATGGGGATCACCTGTTTTCAGAGGTAAAATTAGTGAGAAAATGGCAGCCAAAGATTAGTTATTTCCTAAGCTTAAGAGTCCGTGGAAACTGCAAATCCACATTTTTGTGCCTTTAATCAACGCTTTTCTGAAAAATCCTCATAGAAATGAGTTCTTTAATTGGCATGAAAGGAGTTGAGCCAAAAAAACAAAAATTTGATAAAAATCCACAAACCTGCGGAAAAATGCAAGTTTCTTCCCTTGGATTATTTTGACGAGAGCCTATTCCACCACGCTGTCTCGCATATTACAACAGTTACCGAGCCCATGGGATAAACAAGCAATGTCAGAAAATGAACATTGTGAGGATATCCGTTTCAAAAGCTTGCACACTCAAAACTACTTTCATTTTTCTTTAAATTTTAGTTTCTTATTATTATTTTTAATTGATAATTACAATGGAAAAAATAATCATAACATATTAAACTTTCAGTCAAAAACAAATGAAAATGTGAGGCCATAAGGTTTAAAGACTGACGTTCTTGTGATTTCTATTTTATATCTGTGCCCGTATCTCCCGTGGAGTTTTCAGTTAATTTTAATGGTGTGCTTTTCGGATCCAAAAATATAGGGGTCCTAAACCGCCCCCCCCCCTCTCTTCCACACCCAACAAACTCCTACCCCTTAAAAAAGACTGCTCTATCTTGGCAAATTCCCCAAAAGAGAATTCAAGTTAACTAAGAAGCTGATGATCCGTTCAATACATCATTCTTTGCTCACTGTCCCACCCCCAAATGATGAACGATTCTTTTTTAAACAAAGACAGAAAAACAACAACCCAAGGGGCCCCTCTTCCCCCACTCCTCCCTTTTTTTCTTTAAAAAAAGTAATTTAAAAAATGGAAGGAAAAGCGAAATTAAAAGTCATTTCAACACTTACATGTTATTCTTTTATTTTTTCCCTCAGAGTAATGATAAAACATTTCTTTTTAAACAAAGGCTGGAAAAAGAAAACCCAAGGACCCCCTCCCCTGCCCCGTCCCAACCGATCTCCCTTTTCCCAAAAAAAAAGTACTTTAAAAAATGAAATCAAAAGATATATTGTCATAAATGGCTCTTTCTTCGTTTTTACTTCTGAACTCACAGTGACCATGAAACATTTCTTTTAAAAGCACAGACAGGAAAAAACAAACAAAGGACCCCCCCCCTTCCCACCTCACTGCCCTTTTCCGAAAAAAAATTAATAAAAAAGAAGAAAGAAATGCTCAATCAAAACTTGTTTTAACATTTACCCTTTCTCCTTTTTACTTCATCACACTCAGTGATGATGAGCCATTTCCTTTTCGTCTTTAAAAAAAACACAGAAACAGGAAAAGAGCCCCACTCCCACCCTTCCCAGCAACAACACAACAATAAAAAAAAACCCAACAACAACCCACCCTCCAAAAAACCAAACAAAAACAAAAAACCTTCCTTTGCCTAAAATGGTAATGTAAAAAGAAAGAAGAAATATGAAAAAAACCCAAACATTCCAACTCTTACCCTTTCTTCTTTTTACTTCTCCACTCACAGTGACGATGAGTCATGTCTTCTAAAAGCAAGAAAAAACAAACAGATAAAGAACCGAAGTGAAAAAAAATAAATAAAGGTCCCCTGTCCTGAAAAGGTAATGAAAAAAGAAAGAAGAAACACTGAAACTAAAAGTCATTTCAACACTCACCCTTTTTTCTTCGTTTCACTTCCTCCCCCTTACCCACAGTGCTCAGGCCCAGAAGCGTGTGTGCCACGTTTGAAACCCTCCAGGTCGGGGGCCAGACATACCTAGTGTCCAGGGGGGTGGCTAAGTATGAGGACAGCCTATCTGTGTGCGCCGGACCTACTGTCCAGGGCGTGGCCATTCAGAACGAGACCGAGTACCAGGCATTGAAGGGAACTGTAGAAAAGCTCGGAGACCCCATTTTCAGAGTATGGCTTAAAACTTCCAAGGTATGTTCTAAAAGTGTATAACATGATATTATTATTATGTTTTATATTATTTTATGCCATATTTGGAGCTGTTTTAGCTTTGCACTTCCGGTGGAATATATCATGTGAAATATAAGAATTATATATTCGCCTTCTACTTCTATCTCTCTATAGGCCTTAAGCAAAGTAGGCCTAGCCTAGTAAAAACTGAAAAACTTCCTTGCGAAGCGCGTTCACCCCGGAAAATGGGCAATGGGCACTCAAACACGTCTAGTCTCCCAGTCTCGCTATCCCTTATAGTCGAGTAGTGCAAATCTTTCTACGTTGCCCTTAATTTTGTTTCAAATAATGGGCATCATTATGAACCGGGATTACGTCAGAGTATGGTGCTGTTTACGTTCAGTTCATTAAGTAACATCTTTTTCTCGAATAAAATAACCATTGTTCTAATGGGTCATCATAATAATGTAACTTGTCATGTGCAGCTAAACTGCCCCCCTTTAACTTAATTAGCCCAACTGACGTTTAGGAATTGCTTTTTCCACCCAGACATTGTAGCAGCACAACAGATAAACACAGTTTGTGTATGGACTGTGGACACTAAATTTCAATTCTCCAAATGAGATCTACAACAACACTACTGAAGAGCGAAACCACGTAGATCTAGAATCTAGATCTAGATCTAGGCCTATATATCAGCTTGAATAAATGATCATCAAATTAACAGTTTTGAAATTTGATAGTCACTTTATCAAACAAAAAACCTCCACTGTTTAGCTAACTTGCATTGCCTTTCGAATTTCCGTTTAAATTAATTCTATCACTACATGATATACTAAACAATAAACTATATGAATGAAAGAAAATTAAACTTTAAGACTATATATAACGGGAAAATATGATTCTTCAACAATACGAGTATAACACTCTTGTTTAATTAATGACTTTTTTTGGAAATAATAACAGTTACTTCCCGTGCTATTTTGATACTCTTATCACACCCCCCCCCCTAACTCTCTCTCTCTCTCTCTCTCTCTCTCCCCCCCTCCCTTATAAAATCAAGAATATCAGAAATCGAAAAGATTTATGTGAATTCTGCAAAAACCTGACCTGATAGACAAAAACTAACTCCATATTTGGAATCACCACATCAGATTCCAAATAAATTGACAATTTTTGTTGCTAAAAAGCCTTTTTTGATCTTTGACCAATGTAGATCTAATGCAATGCCAGTGCGCTAGATCTAGAATAAAAAATTCGTGGTGCTACTTATTTTTAAATATCTCCTCAACTATCGAACATAGGTTCTCCAATTTTTGCACAGTGACTTGTATCAGTTTGTCTTAACAGATCAACATTTTTATAAACACCTGCAAGCTGCATTCTTGAAAATTCCTTAATAAATACTAATTAAAAATCCAAGTGGGTGTTTTTTTCAGATTTTTAAATGTTTACAGTTGGGGTAATACATGTATTGCTATTAATAGCAAGTCCGTCAGATTTTTCTACTCGGGACATTATGCTTATTGAACGCATGTTTTTGGGAGATATTAGTGCAAAATGTGTTCAGTATAACAATAATTCCTTGTAACAAGTTTTCCAAGTAAAAATTGTCATTGATGAGCTGCAACGTAATCCATATGCGTAATCAAAATGTATGTGAGAAGCGGGAAGTGCTGTGAACAATACCATTTTACGTGTGACAGAGATTTCAAGTATTTTATATAAAAATTTATGAAGAAAAGTGTTTTTAATCAGCCCCCAATTGTTGTGGAAAAATTTATTTATTCAGGACAAATTGATACAAACTGCTATGCAAAGTATGGACGACATTGATTTACACGTTAAAGAGATATTTGAGGATAAGTTGCACAACAATTTTTGACCTCACTAAAATAATATCTAACTCCTTGTCTTTGGTTAGTTTTGGGAACGCAGTTTAAAATAAACATCAAAGTCATCTCTATTCTAATGACAGCATGCCATATTTATGCAGGTTCTTTCAACTTTTGAATGGTAAGTTTTCTGATCACTTTGCTTATATTTACGTTATGATAGTTTTGTTTGGGGTTTGTTTTGTGGAGGGAGACGACATACGGATAGCACGACTTATAAATTAGCCTGTTTAAAATTAAAGAAAAATAATCCAGATTTTTTCCAATTCTCAATCTGATTCCGACGGGTATGAAAATGTTTTGGCAGGCGCTTTTTGAAACGCTGCGTTCTAAGTAGCTCCCAGTCCCATGCAATTTGAAACTCCAGTACTAGATTTAGATCTAGTAGCCATCGTTTCTAGATAATATATTGTAGCTCTGCTTGAATTGTGGACGTTTTCTCAGTTTCTTGATAAACCTCATAGGATTTGACTACTTTTTTAAATGACGTTTTTTTTATTCCGATCAATATTGAGTAGATCTAGATCTCGATTAGATCTAACAATTGTTTCTGACATTGTTTGTACAAAGTAGACTAGACGTAGTCTTGTTCATCTCTCATATTCATTATAATCATTTGAGTTTGAGTTTGAGCAAGTTAATCGAAAGACGCTTGGATAACAATAACAAGACGGTGCAACTCGGTATAAGCAGTATTTCCTGTCCGCAGTGTCGTCATACAAGAGATCTACCTAAAAATATTTACTTTAAGTTAAGCCTAGAGAATGTATACAAGCTGTCTACGTTCTCTTAGTCTAATGTTCAGTGGTTCCATGCATGGCTTCGAATCCCGGTCCCGGATGGGTTTTTTTTTCTTCTCCTAAGCCTAAACTAAAAAATAAAAAATTAGACTCACAGACCAAGGAAAGCCACTATTGAACTTTAACCAGACCTAAATTGGTGAAAGGAAAAGTATAGGCTACACTAAGGCCTACTTTGTACAGAGCTCCTCCTGGGGGCAAAACCAGAATGTGCGTGCTTCATCGCTAGGCCTACTTTTAAAAAACTACAAAGCAAAAAGTTATAATTGTGGGGGAAATTTGTTGGTCAGTCGAGAAGAGGAGCCAAAAAACCCAACAAAAAACAATACAAAACGAAGCAAAAAAATCATTTCCAGGACCGGGATTCGAACCCACGCTCTTAAAATAATGGTCTGGCTTCAAACGCAGACGCGCTCTCCCTTTGGCCATCAGAACTTCCAACAACGAAAGGTAGATTAAGCTTCATATAACAAACGGCATTTTGTTTAGCACTGGCGCTAACCGCAACGCTGCGTTGCAAATAGGCACTTCCAAATGTTTTCATGTGAGACTCTAGAATGGAATCTCTTGTCCAATTCACTGGTCATTTGAAGTTTGTTGGTACGCTTGATCTTTTGATCCTACTTGTGAAATTGCCAGTTGTAATCACTCTTTGAAACTCGTGTTTACAACTTGGCAATTTCACTCGAAGGATAAATCATGATCTTACTCCACAACTCACGTAATAAATTCTTTATGTCGCTATCTCAGAATTACAAAGTTCTATCTGCTCAGTACTTACTTTGTTGAGAATATTTACGTAAAAATATTCTTTCTCAACATGTCAAACCTTTTCGAAAGCAGTTCTTTGAACATCCTGATAACGACTCAGAATAATCCTACAGTTTCGATGGGGCAGATAGATCAGTTGCTTTTTGACCTCATGTTTTTAGTAACTCGAAACGACCAAAACTGTAAGAAGGAACTTCGTAATTCTAAGGTAGCGATGTATCTATTGGTGTCTACAATGAATTCTTGTTTTGTTATGTTGACAGTTAAACGTTACGTGTATAATGCTTGCATGTTTGACACAAGATACGTTAACAATCTTTAAGATAACACCCATTACTCCACATGCTAAAAAAAATTGACGAGTGCCTGATTCCCTCGTGTCGTAACACATGATATGTTTCTCAAGTGAAGCATGACGTTTGATATTATGCATAGAGTAGTTCAGTTTCAGTTTCATTATGTTCTCGAGAAATGTTGGCGTTTCTTTCCCCATTATTCTGATCCTTACTTCATTCTTTGCTTTCTGTCTCAGCGATATTCTAATGGCGTCAGTAGCCTAGATAGTTCTGACGTCGTGTCCTTGGGAAAGGCACTTTACACGAATTTCCCATTTGGCTGGGTCCTTTCGGAGATGGACGTTAAACTCGGGGGTCCCGCCTCTTTGATATCCTAACAGTGTTGATAGAGGCGTTAAAGCCCTACCATCTCACCATTTTAACGATAATATAGAGGTTCTTCTGTACTTAACTTCGAAAGCTGTAATTCTTTTTGTATCTTGTTCATTGGTGATCTATGCTTCACATCCATAGTGTGCTGCGGTGGAGAATAATATAGTACGTTTTAGAAGTACTTATGTGGAAAACCATAAAAATGGTGTGAACATTTTGGTTGACATAAAAAATAAACTTTAGAATTATTGTCCTTTGTTTGGCACCTCGCATTCTTGTCTGCGAGGGTGTGCAATAATTACTGATGGTTTCTGTTAAATCTCTCTTGCGAAGTTGTGATTCTCTTTCACTTTTCTCAACAGAATCAACACGCTCAGTTCACCTGGGCTCAAGGAGACTTATTGGGCGCATCAAACTGGCCGACATTTTCTCAAACTATTCATTACTACGGCGCCGTGCCCCGCTGTGCGGACCAGTGTGTCTCGATGGTAAAACCCAGAGTGCCTAACGATCTCGTCTTCTTACAAACGGATTGTTGTACGACAGAATACCGTCATCTGTGCGAGGACGTGGACGAGTGTGAGACGGGCACACATACATGCCACGTGAGCACACAGAAGTGTCGTAATGATCTGGGCACGGGCTATTCCTGTGTGAACATTCCCCCCACTCCTACAGCCTCGGGAGACCTCGGGGTCTTTCTACAAGGCTCTGACGTGACGATGTATTGTACTTACACTGGCCCGGGGTTTCCCAGCAAGTTTACATGGTACAAAGCCGGATTGTATTTCACTGATCAGAACCAAACCATTTTAATGATATCTCACGCCGTCTTTTTGGAGGATGCTAGTTACCGATGTACTGTGACGGTAGATGGAGTGGAGTCGGCTCTGAGCAATGGCATTTCATTGGTAGGATCTTTTCCTCCCGACCAGCCCACACTTAACGTAACACGTGGCCTTCCCGTGCCAGCCGGAGAGAGTGTGACCTTGAACTGTACCACATCGATAGATGGCAACGACTTTCTTTTTTTGTGGAAAAAAAACGGTTTGGTATTTATTAAACAAGCACAGCCGGATCTCCACATCGTCAGTTTCTTTCCCGGAGACTCTGCCTCGTACACCTGTCAAGTTCAGAACACGACGTCACAGCTGCTATCCCCAGAAAGTAATGACATACTTCTCCAGTTTTTTCTAACAACTCCGGAGTTGTCTGTCTACACGTTGCCCAGAGTGGCCGGAGACACGCCAAGAAAAACTCTCCAAGTAGTGAACGGTAGTGACGTGGAACTCACGTGTAAGAGCCCTGACCCAGTTGAACATTTCCTCTGGAAAACACCCCAGAGTTTGACCACCAGTATGACCTTATCTGAGACGTTTGAGTTGCTTAATTTCACATCTGTTTATGCCGGAAACTATATGTGTTTCTCAAAGATAGGAGATGTGAAGTCAGCAGAAAGCAACAACGTCACAATTGAGGAAAGTACCAGACCCAGACTGACGTCATCTCTAACGAATGTTCCAGAAGGAACTTTGGTAAAACTTTCTTGTCAATCTCATAACCCCGTGCATCTCAGGTTCCGCTGGCAGAGGGATGGCGTCACATTCGGGGAAGGAACTGAACCCACGTATAAGATCTTAAACTTCGAGAAAAAAGATGAGGGCGAATACCGTTGTCTCGCAGGCGACATCAGGCAAGATTGGACTGTGAGCACAGCAGAGAACCTGACCGCCATTCCATACAACTCACTCTGTAAATGTATGTGCATTGCCAATTCGACCACAGTGGAAATCTCTAGGCAAGAAATACACCTAGTGACGTCAGAAATTGAACGGAATTTGAGTGTGGACCACACCCACCTCTCGTCTACCGTGAGAAAACGGACGTCAGCACCTGATGAACGGAAGTCCAGCGTGTCTACAGGGTCTGGGGCCATCGTCATGTTGTCTCTGGTCTTCTGCGCCATCGTCATCCCCGACTTGGTGACTGCCTTCTATTATATCAAGGCTACAGTCCAAGCTGGGGGGTTACAAACCTAGACGAGGATATTAAATTGTATTTTACAAAGCTAGAAAAAGAAGCTTACAGCTAGTATTTTACAAGGCTAAAAGATACAGCTAGTTATTTACAAACTTAGAAGCTAGTATAATTAATATTGTATTTTATGAGGCTTGAAGCGCATAGGTAGTATTTTACAAAGATAAAAGCTTATAGATAGTTTTGTACAAAGTTAGAAGAATAAGCTTACAGATAGTATTTTACAAGGCTAAAAGATACGATTAGTTACTTATAAACCTAGAAGCATAATGATAGTATTTTTACAAGGCTAAAAGACATAGCTATTTTTTATTTTTTACAAACGTAGATGCTTACAAGGCTAGAAGATGCAGCAAATTATTTACAAACATAGAGGCTTACAGAATATAGTATTTTACAAAGCAAGAAGAAAAAATGTACACATAGCCTTTTACAAGGTCAAAAGTTATTTACAAAGCTAGAAGTCTACACAGTGTAATATACGACGCTGAAAGATGTAGCTAGTTACTTACAGAGTTAGAAGTTTACAGAGCAGCTTCTTATTTGAAAGATCTAAGTGTACGGATAGTATCTTACATTGCTAGAAGCGTCCTGGTAGTATCAAAAGTGTACAGACATTAATTTACAAGGCTATAAGAGTACAGCGAGCATTTTTACAAAGATAGAAGAGTTGAGACAGTATTGTAAGTGTACATATGAAATGTACAGATAGTATCTATTGACAAACTTAATAATAATAATAGATAGCATTTGTATAGCGCAAATCCCCGCTCAACAGCAGGCTCTATGCGCTTTACACTATATTATTACCCCAGCAGACCATAGAACACTCCGAAACATTCTCACCTTCCTGGGAAGCATACAGTGCAAGCAGCTGATTAAGCGCTCAAACACTAACAAATTGACAAGAACTTTCGCTGTCTATACCAGGGTACCCATTCCCACCTGGGTGAAGTGAGGAAAATTCGTGCAAAGTGCCGTTCCCAAGGACACAACGTCGGGTCCCTGACGGGATTCGAACCCACGACCTTACGGTTGCGAGTCCGAGAGCCTAACTCACTTACAGCCCGTCACGCCATCTGGCGTTTAGGGCAGCAACAAAGGATCTCCAGCTCTATCTGTTTTGGGCCATCTTGGTCAACGCCCCCTCCCCACAAATGGTTTCTGGACTTCATTTCAGACTCTACTGTTGGTCTCCAGGTCACTTTGGGTCTGCCCCTTTTGCGATGTCCTTCGGGTGTCCAGTGGAGGACAATCTTTACAAGAGAGTCTGGTTCTCTTCTCAGAACATGCCCAAACCATCTCCCTCTTCTCCTTGTTATTATGGTGGTCAAGTCCTCTTACCTACATTGACAAAGCAAGTAATCTATTTGTAGTATTCTACAAAGCTAGAAGCGTACAGATTGTATAAGAAGAATTATATATAATACAATTTTTAAAAGCTTAAAATGGTACAGAGAGTATTTTACAAAAATAAAAGCATACCAATACAGATAATATTTTACAGGGTGGGAAGCGTTCAGATAGTCTATTATCTATTTGTGGTGGCCGAATTTTGCTATTCAAAAAGCTTTTTAATAACTGCATCGATCGACATGCAGTTTTCACCAAAAGATTCTTTAAAATATTCTCCAGATCATGACGCCCTTCGTTTTTTCAGTTTTGAGACAGTTTTGCTGCAAAAAGCTAAATTTCTTTATTTCGCCGATCGCTTTTGTGGGCCGATGTTTCTGTCTCTGTAATTTTAGAAAAACCGGAGCGGAAGTGATATTTTGCTAGGTGCATTTTGTTTTGAGAGTATAGATCTAGATCTAGACCTTCTACTTTTTTTGCATCAGTCAAGATATATAGCACCATTCCAGTAGAAGGTAAATATAGTAGGCCAATGACTTTCAGTTGATGTTTATGCACCCATCATTCCTCTCATCGAAAGGGGGCCCAGCTTGTATTTTACCAAGCTAAAAACCTACAGGCAGTATTTTATTCGTAGATTACATTTTAGTACTTTTGGTGATCATGTGATTGATGTAAAGCAATCAGAGCTTATACTCGTCTGGGATAGAACACCATTATATGAATACAACCTGTTATTATCTGTTATCTATTATTATCATTTTTATCATTATCATTATCATTATCATTATCATTATCATCATCCTTATTGTTATTATTATTATTGTTATTATTATTATTATTATTATTAATTATTATTATTATTATTATTATTATTATTATTATTATTATCATCATTATTATTATTATTATTATTATTATCATTATCATTGTTATCATTTTTATGGCACAAGGCTAGAAGCATACCGTGTGAGTTCTCAAGTTTCCTGTGCTCTGCCTACAGTGAACAATCTTTTCAAAAATACACAGAACGCGGCTTCATAACGTAATCCTCAGTGCACTCACACCAGTTTCAATGACTGGAACATAAGTATGTTGCTTCCATTGATACAATTATTGTTTAGATCAATTCGCTTGTACAATGCAAGAATGTCAATTTAAAAGAGAAAAATAAAATCTTGATTGTTTTTTTTTTTGGTTTTTTTTCTGTTTCTTTTGTCTGTGTTGTTTTATCATTTGTTTGACTGTTTTCTTTGTTGTTGTTTTTAAAATTGATTGATTAATTGATTAAATAATTGATCAATGTATTATCCATTTACTTATTTATTTATTTATTTATGCATTTATTTATTTATCTGTGTGTTAGTGTATGTGTGTGTTTATGTGTGTGTGTGTGTGGGGGGGGGGGGGGGGGTAATTGGTGTAACTTCTTTTTCTACAAAAATTATTTAACAGAAAGTGGAGACGAAGGCAAATGACAAAACATGGTTAAAGAGCAGAAAAGGAGGTGAAGATGGAAGGAGAAAATTTTAGAGAGAAAAATGTTTCCGTTGCTGACATTTTTCAAACCCAGGAACTTTTGAATGAAGGGCAAACACCATAAAGTCTAGACCACGAGAGCCCTCTGACGTTGAATGTCCTCCCCCACCCCCCCCCCCACCCCCCCCCCCACCCCCGCCCAGGGCAATGCCGCTGACTGAAGTGTCTCTAAGCCATTCCCAAGGGCGGATATTAACATGTTCTTATGCACAGTAGAATTGTAAACGGGCTGATTTCTCAATGTCATGCTCATACTGTGTCGGAACAACGTAGAGGGACCTGCTGCTTTTTTGTATATATGTCACTCTCTTGTTAACTGCTATTTCCGGAGTGCCTTGATAGTCGAAGCAGACTTTGTGCTGTTGAGGCTAGAGAGGTGAGCAGAGTAAGCCTGATTTTCTGTAAAGACGTCTCTGTTGACATCCACCCCAAGGCGTTCATATGACCTTATACAGTTGCGAGCACCGTAAAACACTATTAAAGCAAAACAAAAAGTTAAATGTCCTAACAACAACAAAGGCGCACGGAGAACGCTCAGGGATCGCTTTCTCTGATGTTGAGTCCAACCTATTCTCATCTCTTTTCGGTGACAATGGTCAAAGTGATGAGGCTGCTTTTGATAAATACAGGCCTAAACGTCCCTAAAATAAACATAGAATAGGAAAAGACTGTTAAGAGGTCAAGATATTGTCCATTTTTCTTCTTTCTTTTGTTGTTGGTATTTTGTTGTTGTTGACTTAAGCTCTGTGAATACTCATTGAAGTGCCAAAATGTTGTGTTTATAACTTGAGTACTTTTTAGAATGACCAATACAACATACAAAAGAAAACACCGAATGACAAGCACAAAACATAAAGGTAAAGCGATCGGCGAAATAAAGAAATTGGCCTACTATATTTACCTTGTATGTTGTTTTGTACTACTCTCGTTAAAGGTAAAGCATAAAAGATCAAAAGACTAGATGTTTACACAATCAACATTTTGTACCTTAAAAATCTCCAGTATAGTCTTTCTTCAACTCTCTCTCTCTCTCTCTCTCTCTCTCTCTCTCTCTCTCTCTCTCTCTCTCTCTCTCTCTCTCTTTTTCTCTCTCTCTCTCTTTCTGAGTCCTTTGTCTGTCTGTCTGTCTGTCTGTCTGTCTGTCTGTCTGTCTGTCTGTCTGTCTGTCTGTCTGTCTGTCTGTCTGTCTGTCTGTCTGTCTGTCTGTCTGTCCCTCCTTGGCGACCAACGTCCAAAGTTTAAAAAAATTATTTATTTATTTATTAATTAATTTATTAATTAATTTAAAATTTTTTTTTTTTTTTTTTTTTTTTTTTTGGGGGGGGGGGGGGGGGGCATTTTTAGATAAATTTGTATGTTTTGTGCTTGTCATTCGGTGTTTTCTTTTGTATGTTGTTTTGTTGTTGTTTTTTTTGTTTACCCCTTTGTAGCTACTGTTTTATAGTTCGTATTCAGGCAACACCAACTTACTGAGTGATCTTACTATACAAGAGTTTGCACAGGGAAACTACCCTCGGTACCTCTTGGTCATTAATATATAACAAACTGTGGGCCTGTATTAGTCTGTTGAGAAAACATCTCTGCATTTTGAATGCTTAAAAACGACACTTCTGTGGGTCTGTTCTAGTTTGCTGAGAAATCTTCTCTGCCATTTGAATGTGTAGTGGCGTCGGTAGTCTCGTGGTTTGGCTACTGTATTCGTAATCGTGAGACAGTGAGTTCGGGGGTTCGAGCCTCACCTCGGTCCGACGTTATGTCCTTGTGAAAGAAACTTTACACGAAATTCCCATTTGGCGCGGTCGTTTCGGGGCTGGACGTTAAATTCGGAGGTCCCGCTTCTTAAGTAACATAACAGCATTGATAAGGGCGTTCAATCGATACCATTTCACCATTAAAAAACAAGTTTAATATAATCTGCATGTCTATTCTAGTTTGTTGAGAAATTTTGACAACCCTTTGGACATAATCTAACCAAGCGTAGGGATATTCTATTCTGTTGAAAAAATCTTGGCAACTTTTAATTACTTTTTAAAAATTGTATATCAAACTGTAGGCCTGTTCTAGCTTGTTGAGAAAACTTCTCTGCCCTTTAAATATATAATAAACTGCAGGCCCATTCTAGTGTGTTGAAAAATATTGACCACCCTTTAACTGTATAACAAACTATAGTCCTATTGTAGTCTGTTGAGAAATCTCGGCCACACTTAAATTGTATAATAAACTGAAGGTACATTCTAATCTGTTAAGAAGTCTCCTCTGCCTTTGAATATAATATGATAAAACTGTGGGCCTACTCTAGTCTGTAGAGAAATATTGACCACCCTTTAAATGTATAACAAACTGAAAATCAAGACCCATTCTAGTCTTTCGAGAAATATTCTCAGTCTTTGAATACATAATACGCTATGGGCCTATTCTAGTCTGTTGAAAATATCGACCACCCTTTAATTGTATAACAAAAATTCAGCATTCTAGTCTGCTGAAAGACCCATTCTGCCCTTTGAATTAAAACCCGACGTCTCTGTTCGCGCTATTATGCCATTATAGGATTATGCGCTCCTTTCACATATTAATATGAAGCTTTACTCTACATTTTTTGATGGTATGAACAATGTTTCTTCAAGTGAAACCCTGATTGACTCTTTTCAGCTGAAACAACACCACCTCCATTTCCACCCATATTATCTGGAATCAGCGCTTCGAAAGTTCATAAAAAAATAATCCCCAACAGAACGGAAGAACGAAATGGATCATTTCTCTACAGATCAGTTCAAAACACTTCCATCCATCGCGTGCATGATATTAATAGAATCTGTGGAGCAGACGAAGACAAACAAAGAATGTTGTTCTTTTTCCAAGCGGCGTGCTGAATGCTTCAGAGACCATGGCCAGGGAAAATGCTTCTTTTGTTTGCAGAAAGGAATAGCTTATCTCAAGCATACACACCCAATGGAGCCCACAGAAAAAACCCAAAGACAACAACAACAACAAAAACAATTAAAAAAACAACAACAAATAAACAAACAAAAACGCACACACAAAATACCGAAACAAAACCAAATTAATAACAACAAAGAAGAAATCAACATTTCGGATGGACACATCAGATATACTCGTTGGAGTTTTAACCTCCATGCTATTAACACAATGTTAGATCGTTCAGGAGGTAGACTTCGACACTGACTGGCTGAGAGGGATACGACATCCCAACAGAAAGACCGATCAGACACTTGATAAAAATGATCCCACTTGGGAACTGAACTTGGGTCTTCTGCGTGCGACGGCGAAGCGCCTAACCTTTACTCCACAAACGCCGTAAAATGCCCCTCAAGTTAAAACGAATTTAGTGACCACAAGTGATTGAGGGTAGATCGCTACTTAGAATTACAAAGCTCTATCTGCCATGAGGTCAGAAACCAAATTATGTTCTATCCAAGGACTACTATACTATATGAGTATAGTAGTCCTTGGTTCTATCGATCTGTTCTATCAAAATCGTAAGGTCACTTGGAGTTGTTATATTATATTCAAAGATATTCAAAGAATTGCAATAAAGAATGCTTGACATATTGTGAAACGCAAAATTGTGTACGCGAATTTCTCTAAACTATGTACTGAGCAGAAAGAACTGTGTAATTCTAAGGTACCGAAAAGTTTAAGAGCTCACACAACGCCAAGCAGGCGTTTAGGAGGCGGGCTGCTTCTATAATACCTGTCAGGAGCAACCCGGGCAGAGTAGAATACCTCATACGAGGAGAATGACTGAGATACTCAATGAAATTATGTGGCACCGTGGTGAAATCACGCGCTCGTCGAAATAATGAAATCAAAGAAATATATATCTTACGTCCTTTCGGCTATTGGTATCGATTGTTCCTTTAACTCAATACCTTTCGTGTTCTCTTAAACACAGATTTGAGTGAATTTTACTCAAACAAAACCGTTGATCAAAGGCACACAAAATGTAAATCTGCCGTTTTCAAGGACTCTGAAACATTTCGGAAGTCACCAAACTTTGGCCGAATTTTCTCACTAATATTTCATTACACACTAAGTGACCCCAACTTCCCGCAATAGCACATACCCCGACTTCTTTTCATAACACCTGGATATTTCTCTCATCCAAAGTCAAAGCAAATAAACATTTTTTAAGGCTATACTAATAACTCCATA
>NW_004797303.1:1012639-1013651 GCF_000002075.1 Aplysia californica
TTATTATTTTTATTGTTATTATAATCAATGTTGTTAAGATTATTATTTTGATGGTCAAGGGAGTCTCGCTGTCTAGAGGTTTACCTGGCAGCAACGTACCTTTTTCTTTTCTAAAATGTTCTCCTTTTACCTTCTTTGCTGCTCTCTAACCAGGTTCTGTTGTTTGCTTTAATCTCCACTTTCTCTCCCCTCCCCTCTACTTTGCCCCCTCTGCGCTCCTGACTCTTTCTGCTGCCTTTCTACTTCTAGTCGTTTGCTCCTGCTTATTGCTGTCTTTGAGCCACACGCTTGATCTTAGGGTAAATAAGATCTAACACCTAATCTTCTCCGATAATGGCTAACAATCTCTAGTGTGACTTGCTCGTGTTAAAGATTTCTTGGTGGTCCTAAAATCGATACCCCCCCCCCACTCCCCCACTGACTGAAGTGTCTTTAGGACATTCCCAAAGAGGAGGGACATTAACTTGTTCTTATGCACAGTAGAATTGTAAATTGTAAATGGGCTGATTCATAAATGTCATGCTCATAACTGTGCCTGAACTGCAACTGGAAACTGCTACTTTTCATTCCTTATCATTACTATCGTCATTTGTCCTCTCCTCTACTTCTTTTGTATGTTTGTCAAACTCTTGTGACCCGCTATTTCCGGGGTGCCTTGATAGTCGAAGCAAGATGTATTATGTTCTGCGCGAGGAAGTTGATTTCTTCTTTTGTTTTGTTTCGTTTTGTTTCGTTTTGTTTCGTTTTGTTTCTTTGATTTAAAAAAAAAATTTGACACTACAAACACAAGTCGCACTCGACAGCAGAACGAAATTGATCATTTATTGTTCAAATAAAATTAATGATGAACGACAAAAAAAGACAAAGGCTGCAAAGCGAGTGAACAATTCAGAAAGCCAGTCCCACGAGATAATGGCAATAAAACAGTTTTATTCCATGAACCTTTTCTGAGCGAAACAATGGCTGGAAGAAGTCTTTTCTGGAACAAAGAACCAGTAGTCAGTGGGGGGGG
>NW_004797303.1:1013751-1016091 GCF_000002075.1 Aplysia californica
TGCGCTTTTTCTCTACGTCTTGTATTTATTAGCAATGCTAGCGCAATCAAAATATCTGATCGTCATCATAAGAATCCATGATTGACGAAAGGAAGTGTGGCTGCCTATGCTGTTCTGATATGTCGCATGTCCTATTTGTAGGGGGGCAGACCTGCCGACACGTTGTGAGCCATGTACCTTCCTATGGAAGGTCGGCCTAATGCTCTTGTCTCTTGCTCTTTCCTTGCTCGAAATGATACATTACTATATTAGTCACAGTCTACCACGCACATAGGGAATTAGTCGGGTAATACAGATCATTCAAAAGCAGTGAATTTATAGAACTGAATCTCCCCACATGCTCGACACCTGTCGCGGGAGGGGGGCGAGAGAACAAAACCTTGAGAGTGAGAAAGAAAAAAATAGAGAGAGAAAGAAAGAGAGAGAGAGAGAGAGAAAGAAAAAAATAGAGAGAGAAAGAAAAAAAAGAGAGAGAGAGAGAGAGAGAGAGAGAGAGAGAGAGAGAGAGAGAGAGAGAGAGAGAGAGAGAGAGAGAGAGAGAGGAGAGTGGATTGAGAGAAGAGGAAAATGGAAAGGAAGTGGAGACAGAGAGATACAGAGACAGAGAAGAATATTTGTTTTAAAAACCACAAATAAGTATACTGTTGTGTAATACCTTTTCTTCCCTCCTCTCTTCCCTCATAGAGAACAATAGAGCGGCGATGTCGTTGCTCCATAGAAGCCGTAAGAAGTCTGCCAGAAGCCTGAAGCCTGCCGACCGTTGTGTGAGGCTTCCATCCACAGAGCTCTGAGCGATGTAGGCTAGTGAACCAAAAAACATGACTTTCTTCAAACACAACAGGACTTGTATATTCCTTGTCATTACCCTAGGTTTGGACATACATATTATTGTTATGTTATTATTAGTATTATTATTATTATTGTTATTATTATATCACTATTTTATTATTATTACAATCTTATACTATTCTTTTTTCTCATATTATTATTATTATTATTATTATTGTTATTATTATTATTATTATTATTACTATTATTATTATATTATTGTTTTTATTGTTATTATTGTTATTATTATTGTTGTTGTTGTTATTGTTGTTGTTATTGTTATTGTTATTGATATTGTTATGATTCATCATTAATATTATTATTATTAATATTATTAGTAATATTACCATTATTATTATTACTATTATTATTAATGTTATTGTTGTTATTGTTACTGTTATTATTTTTATTGTTATTATAATCAATGTTGTTAAGATTATTATTTTGATGGTCAAGGGAGTCTCGCTGTCTAGAGGTTTACCTGGCAGCAACGTACCTTTTTCTTTTCTAAAATGTTCTCCTTTTACCTTCTTTGCTGCTCTCTAACCAGGTTCTGTTGTTTGCTTTAATCTCCACTTTCTCTCCCCTCCCCTCTACTTTGCCCCCTCTGCGCTCCTGACTCTTTCTGCTGCCTTTCTACTTCTAGTCGTTTGCTCCTGCTTATTGCTGTCTTTGAGCCACACGCTTGATCTTAGGGTAAATAAGATCTAACACCTAATCTTCTCCGATAATGGCTAACAATCTCTAGTGTGACTTGCTCGTGTTAAAGATTTCTTGGTGGTCCTAAAATCGATACCCCCCCCCCACTCCCCCACTGACTGTAGTGTCTTTAGGCCATTCCCAAAGAGGAGGGACATTAACTTGTTCTTATGCACAGTAGAATTGTAAATTGTAAATGGGCTGATTCATAAATGTCATGCTCATAACTGTGCCTGAACTGCAACTGGAAACTGCTACTTTTCATTCCTTATCATTACTATCGTCATTTGTCCTCTCCTCTACTTCTTTTGTATGTTTGTCAAACTCTTGTGACCCGCTATTTCCGGGGTGCCTTGATAGTCGAAGCAGACTTTGTGCTGTTGAAGCTAGAAAGGTGAGCAGAGTAAGCCTGATTCCCTGTAAAGACTTCTCTTTTGACATCCACCCCTTGGACCTTATGCAGTTGTGAGCGCCGTAAAACCTCTACTAAAACAAAAACAACAAAATTTGATAAGACTAGGCTTCCGCTACCACCCGAGCAAAATTCAAAATTGATTCCTACCAAAATAAATTAATGTTTAATGTGTCCCGTGCTCTAATATTATTTAAAACTTTTGCAAGTGCCGTAAAACGCTTACAAGAAAATATCAAAACAAATAAAAACCACAAGTGAGAATGATATTCTTATCATTATGTGCACATTTCACTCACCCCAACCACCAAACATCCAACCCCTGTTTTCTTCTATTTATTCTTTCTTTCAAATAATAGTATTTTATCTCCTTTGAACTTTGGACATTTACCCCCAACCTC
>NW_004797303.1:1016286-1017818 GCF_000002075.1 Aplysia californica
AAAAAAAAAAAAAAAAATTAGAATGACATCCTTTTTATTTTGTACACATTTATCTCCCCCCACCCCCGCCCGAAAAAACCCCCACGGACATTCAAGTTCTTTTCTCGTTTTCTTTTACTTTTGCTCTGTTCCAAATATGGAATGATAACACCCGTTTTTCTTTTTACACCTTTCCCTCTGTACACATTTCCCTCACCCCCACCTGGCCTCTAAATGTATCCCCCTCCCTCTCTCCCCCTTACCGTATTTCCCTCCACCTTCCATATCGTCAGTGCTAACAGCCTAAGGTGTGTGTGGTTTTGAGACACTGGCCACAACAGTACAGACCTACCTACTACCTATATTATGCAGCTGCAAGTGCCGTAAAACACCTACCAAATCCCCCCCCCCTCCAAAAGAACAAGAACAACACAACAAAACTACAACAACAACAACAACAACAACAGCAACAACAACAACAGCAACAACAGCAACAAAAACAAAGATAGAATTTTACCCTTTCAACTTTAGAAAATGTTTCTCTCTCCCCCATCTGCACTCCACAGTTCTCTCCCATTTTCTTCTACTCCACCCCCACCAAAAAAAATCCTTCTCCTTTCCTATCGTCAGTGCTAACAGACCGCAATGTATGTGGTGGCGTCACCACGTTTGAGACACTGACAGTCCAGACCTACCAGCTACCCATCTTATGCAGTTGCGAGAGCAGCAAAACACCTGCCACCCCAACCCAATAAAAAACAAAACAACCAATAAAACAACAACAGCAACATCATCAACAACAACAGCAACAACAGCAACAAAAATAAAGATAGAATTATACCCTTTCCACTTTAGACACTTTTCTCTCCCCCCCCCCTGCACTCCACATTTCTCTCCCATTTTCTTCTCACTTTGCTTTCTCCCAAAGATGGAATGAAAACATCCCTTCACTTTGTACACCTTTCACTTTGTACGCTTTGAACTCACCCCAATACAAGTCCAATTGTGAGGCATCGTGGTGGAATCAGGCTCTCGTCAAATTTTGGGCATGTGGAGTTATTGGTATCATCTTAAGGCGTGTTCTTTTGTCCTCATTTGGATGAAAAAAATATGCATTTATCTTGAATACAAGTCGAGAATGAAGGAGGTAGGGGTCACCTGCTTTCAGAGGTAAAATTAGTGAGAAAATGGCCGCCAAAGATTAGTTACTTCCTTAGCTTAAGAGTCCGTGGTAACTGAACTTTTACATTTTGTGTGCCTTTAATCAACGTTTTCCAAAGAAATCCAAACAGAAATTAGTTCTTTAATGCAAATGAAAGTTTTTTCACTTTGATTATTTTGACGAGAGCCTGATTCCACCACGCTGACTCACAAATGTACTCCCCTTCCCTGTATTTTTCTCCTTGCCTATCGTCACTGCTTGTAGCCAAAGGCATGAGTGGTGGCGTCACCTCGTTTGAGACATTGACGGCCACAGCCCGGACCTACGTCCTGCAACCCACAGGATTACCTTATGTAGTTGCGAGCACCGTAAAACACTGACACCCCCCCCC
>NW_004797303.1:1017918-1021134 GCF_000002075.1 Aplysia californica
TGACCCCCCCCCCCCCCAACATACAACAAAAAACAACCCAAAACAATACAAAATAACATAAAATACAACAACAAAAACAACAATAATAACAACAGCAACAACAACAACAGCAACAACAACAACAACAACAACAACAACAACAACACTAACAACAACAACAACAACAACAACAACAACACCTGCCCTCCAAATTTCTCTTAGATTTTCTTCCGCCAGCCCCCCGCCCTTTCCAAATTTTCCTTCTTTTTGCCTATCATCAGTACTGACAGCCCCGGGTGTATGTGGTCACGGCACCACGTTCACGACACTGACCACGACAGTCCGGACCTACCTACTACCCAAAGGAAAGTACCAGCACCACAAAAGTACAGCGGCTTGCACGCAGGGGGCCACCCCAGCGTTCATCCAGAACGAGAGAGAGTACCTGGCCTTGAAGCAGCATGCGGAGGACGACCATCTCGATAAGGTCAAAATATGGATTTTGACAACTCAGGTTTGTACAACGTTTTTATTCTTATTGTTAGTCGTTCTTTTATTAACGGATGATGTCATTCGTCAAACAGTTCCAGCCTGCATGAACAGGTGGGATCTTTTTTTTTTTGTTAGTATTTTGCGGCTTTCGCAACTGCGTAAGGCCATAATATGAGCTCCAGGGACACATACAACTTTTTCAGTTGGTAAGAAATTTTGAATTTTGCCGGGTGCGTCCGAAGCCTACTCTTATCGATTTTTAGACCACCAAGGGATCTTTACAGTGTGCAACTTGCAGACAGGCCCTCTGAGATTTTTTCGCCTTGTCCGAGAAGGTTATGTGAAGATTTTTCCTATCAGAAGATCAGGGGTGTGGCTGAAAGACAGCAGTAAGAAGGAGCCAAGGGGTAGCAGTAGAAAAGCTGCAGAAAGAGTCAGGAGCCCAGAGGAGGGGGCAAAGGAGGTGAAGGGGTGGTGGCAGATAGAGGAGACAAAAGCAGACGACAGAACATTGCTAGAGAGCAGGAAAGGAGGTGAAAGGAGATAATTTTAGATATAAATATTTTTGGTCGCTACCGAATTCGAACCCAGGACCTATTGAATTAGAGGCAAACACCTTACCCTCTAGGCCACGAGAGCCCCCCCCCCCTTCCCCCACAGATCTGATCTGTCCAGGTAAACCAATGGCGGCTCCACTGCACACTACATATTATCCAATTGGCCTTTTTATCTTCCTCATAATTGTCCTAGGGGGTTCATGTTTTTTGCTAGTTTTTTTTTTTTTTTTTGGGGGGGGGGGGTTGGGGTGCTCAGATATGGTTTGCTCCTTCATTCGTATGAAACATCTATAACTCTCCTCCTTTTTTGTGTTGGTTTCTCTCCTGTAACACCTTTACTCTTCGGCACTTTTGTGACCTAATTTGATTGCAAGTGCCCTGAGACTCTAGCAAAAACATACCCCAAAAAACCAACCTCTCCAACCCCCCCCCCCCCATTCTCTCCAACCCCCCTCACCCCAAAAAAATAATTTAAAAAATGGCCCGGAATATCTTTAATTCTTGTCACATTCCGTGCCCCCCTGTCCCTTTGGAAAGAAGATATTATTATTATGACCGCTCACTGTGTAACATTTGTGTGATTGTTTGTTTGCAGTAAATATAACAAACATATTAAACGCATCAAATTGTGACCAAGAAATCATTGTATATTTTGGAGGATGTAGTCATAATATTGTGGAAAAAAAATTGCTTTGCCTCTCTGAAAAGGAAAATCTGGCCATCCTCAAAATGTATCAAACAAAACAAAATTTGGAAATCTGAAGAAAAGTTGTTTTGTGTGGTATGCACTGTGTATAAAACCATAGCTCTGGCATTTTGCTGCTTTAGAATTACTCATTTCCTTCTGACATTATTGGCCGCTTTGAGTTGCTAAGACCATGAGATCAGAAACCAAATGCTCTACCTACTCTACCAAAATCGTAAGATTATTCGGAGCTGTTATCAAGTTGATATTCAAAGAAATGTATTCGACAAAAGCTTGACAGGCTGTGAAACTCACCATTTTTTGCTTCAAATTTCAGAAAACAAGATGCTGAACTTTTAGAATTTTGTAATTCTGAGGTATCGATTTGACAACATTACTTGTCCATCGGAAATGTCTTATCACCTCAGCAGTGGGACCGCCTCTTGCCAACCTCTCCTCCCACTTATATCATCTTCATGTTTTGTTATGGTTGTTTTGGGGTTTTTTGGGGGGCATTTCAAGTACTGATCACACTTTCATGAGCATTTTTGACTCGATTGAAATGAGGTGCCGATATTCCTAGCTCATATCGCAAACTGGCCATTCCTGAGCTCGGTGTGTGAGTTTGTGTGTGTGTGTGTGTGTGTGTGTGTGTGTGTGTGTGTGTGTGTGTGTGTGTGTGTGTGTGTGCGTGCGTGTTTATGTGTGTGTGCGTGTGTGGGGGAGATCAGACAAACAAATAATCAACAGCAAGTCTGTAACGCTTTTGAATCTATAGCTTGTTCGGCTGTCGGCATAAACAGAAAAAAATTCTAGCTCATTTGTGTTACGACGTGGTGGAATCAGGCGCTAGTCAATTTTCCGACATATGGAGTTATTGGTATCATTTAAAATCTTGCTCATTTGTCTTGCTTTCGGTGAAAAACCCCCCAACTAATCTCTGATGAATAGAAATATAGAGATATTTTCAATTGAAAGAGGAGGGGCTCGCCTAATTTTAGAGATAACATTAGCAAGAAAATGGTCGCCAAGGATTGGCGATTTCCAAGGCATCCGAATCCTTAGAAACTGTAAATGTACATTTGTATGCTTTAAATCAACATTTTTCAGTAAAATCCAAACAGAAATATGTTTTTAAATGGACCTTAAAGGTATACCGTGAGTAAAAAAACAAAAATTCTATTAAAATTTCCAAACGGACAGACAGCCAGTTTTTTTTGTTGATTTCGTTATATTGACGAGCGCCTGCTTTCACCACGATGCCTCTCATTTATCTATTTACCCAGGCGTACGGCAACACTTTGGGTGCGGTTCACCAAACAGTTTCTTTTCAATTCGGAATCTCAGTGACCACCAGTAAATAACACGCCTGAAAATCAATGGCGTGGAATCTGGGAAGCGCACGTTAAAGATCCCTTGGTGGTCTAAAATCGATAAGAGTAGGCTTCGGCCGCCACCCGGGCAAAATTCAAAATTTCCTACCAACTGAAAATATTAGGTGTG
>NW_004797303.1:1021234-1028734 GCF_000002075.1 Aplysia californica
AGAGAGAGAGAGAGAGAGAGCGAGAGAGAGCGAGAGAGAGAGAGAGAGAGAGAGAGAGAGAGAAAGAAAGAGAGGGAGAGAGAGAGCAGGGTGGAGAAAGAGAAAGTGTGTTTGTGTGTGTTCGAATGTGTGTGTATGTGTGTGTGTGTGTGTTTGAAAAGTGTGTGTCGTGGGGAGGGGGAGTCAAGGCTATTTACCCATTTTACTCTGATCTAAAGGAGATGAACGTTACTTTACGGTTCTTGTATTTCAAGTCTTTTTGTTTTGTTTTGAATAGGTCGCTAAATGTTTTTATCATCGTGTACAATATCATTGTGCATCGTACACAAACATTGTACGAATAGAATGGAATGAATTTATTACAATTAATGAAGTGTTGGAAAGAGCTGGAATTGAAGATATCAACACAACCATAAAAAGGAGTAGATGGAGATATCTGGGACATGTTCTCAGAATGCCGAAGACAAGATTGCCCTACCAGACTTGATACTGGAAAAAGACTGGCAAGAGAAAGCGGGGAAGACCAAATATGAACTATAGCGGCACGATAAGAGATGAGGCAATCACCCAGGGCCTGGATGTGCTGAAATTGGAGAACATGGCCAGGGATAGACAAGCATGGCGTCGACTGCTCTCCGCCTTATGTACCTGACGGTATGCGGAGAGAATAAGTAAGTAAGTAAGTAAGCAAATAAGTAAGTAATAATCATACACCACAGTAATATTTGCTTTCTTTCTTCCTTTCTTCAACAGAAACCAAATGGCGATCACAGCTGGGCTCAAGAAGATATCAGCTCCAGCCACTGGGCGACGCCAGGCCAAACTGCTCTTATAACTGGAGCTGAAATCTGTAGCGATCTCTGCGTTGCTCTGATCAAACGTGTGGGAATCCGAGATGTCCTGCTGCACAAGCTTTGCTGCGAGACCAAATATAAACAACTTTGTGAAGATGTGAACGAATGCCAAATTGGAAGCCACACCTGTGATGTCAGCACACAGCGTTGTCTGAACGAAGAGGGTACTGGTTTTTCGTGCACCGATATTATTGTTTCTGCAACTCCGATTTCTACATCGCGCTCTTTGGGGACGGTCTCCCCAACCCAATTTCTTCCTCCCGCCCAGCCGAAGCTGAGCACATCACATGACCTGCCAGTCCCTCCGGGAAAGGATGTGATCTTGACTTGTACTCCATCTATAGATAGCCTCGACCTTGGTTACGTGTGGAAGAAAAACAGTTTGGACTTTATCCCACAAGGACAACCGACTCTCCACATCGTCAGTTTCTTTCCCGGAGACTCTGCCTCGTACACCTGTCAAGTTCAGAACACGACGTCACTGCTGCTATCCCCCGAAAGTAATGACATACGTCTCCAGTTTTTTCTAACAACTCCGGAGTTGTCTGTTTACGCGTTGCCCAGAGTGGCCGGAGACACGCCAAGAAAGACTCTCCAAGTAGTGAACGGTAGTGACGTGGAACTCACGTGTAAGAGCCCTGACCCAGTTGAACATTTCCTCTGGCAAACGCCCCAGAGTTTGACCACCACAAAAACGTCATCTGAGACGTTTGAGATGTACAGTTTCACGTCTGTTTATGCTGGAAACTACACGTGTTTCTCAGTGATAGGGAATGTGACGCCTGCACAAAGCAACTACGTCACACTGGAGGAAAAGGTTCTCGCCACGCCCACTTTGTACGCTGACGTCACAGTAGTGATGCGGGGATCTTCCGTGACATTGACGTGCAACACGACAGACGAGGGTGTGACTAACTACATTTTTTCCCGCGGTGATAAGAAAGCGACACGTCACACTTCGACAATCCAGATGTACAACAATGACGAAACGGGCATTGTCATGTTCAGGTGTCAAACAGAAATAAACAACGCCTTCTCACCTCTCAGCAATGTTGTAACGTTGAGACTCGCCGACTCCACACCACTTATCCTCACCAACAAGACGGCGCCATTTCCGGGAGAAGACGTTCAACTCTTTTGCTCTTCTCCAGTACAGACGTCTGTAACCTTCTCCTGGAAAATTGATGGCCTACCGTTGGTGAACGCACACACCGACACACTAAGTGTCTCATACTTTGGAGAAGATGACGAAGGAAGCTATACCTGTGACGTGAAAATGTCCGATGGCACAATCTTTACTAGCAGCCCTTTGGAAATGTCCGTCAATACATCCATGCCAAAATTGATATCATTATTGAAGACTGTTCCCGAAGGAACTTTGATAAAACTCTTTTGCCAATCTCACAACCCCATGCATCGCAGGTTCCGCTGGCAGAAAGATGACGTCACATTAAAGGAAGGAACTGAACCCACGTATAAGATCTTAAACTTCGAGAAAAAAGACGAGGGCGAATACCGTTGTCTCGCAGGTGACATCAGCCAAAACTGGACTTTGAGCACAGCTGAAAACCTGACCGTTATTCCAAGCAACTCACTTTGTAAATGTAAGTGCATCGCCAATTCAACCAACGTGGAACTCTCTCTGGAAGAAGTACAAGAAATGATGTCAGCCATTCAACGGAATTTGAGTATGGACCACTCTGACCTCTCGTCTGCCCTGAGAAAAGTGACGTCTGCACGTGATGAGCGAACGTCCAGCGTGTCTACCGGAGCTGGGGCCATTGTCATGTTGTGTCTGGTCTTCTGCACCATCGCCATCCCTGACTTGGTGACTGCTGTCTACTTGCTCAAGGCTAAATTGAGACAGTATTTTGATGGCTAAAAGCATTTCCTGTGAATCAACTGTGACATGACGTTGAAGAATCAGGCGCTCGTCAATTTTTGGGCATATGGAGTTATTGTATAATCTTAATGCTTTTTCTTTTCTTTTACTTTAGGTTTAAAAAAACTCCAAAAGACTACCATCTATCTATCTTGAATAAAAGTCGAGGTATTGCGATTAAAGGGGGTAAGGGTTGCCTGGTTTCAGAGGCAAAATTTGCCCGAAAATGGTTGTCAAAGTTTAGTGGTTCACATAGCTAGAGAGTCTTGAAAACAGAAAATTTGTATTTTTTGTGCCTGTAACCACTGTTGTTCAGTAAAATCAATACGGAAAAGTGTTTTTGAATGGACATAAAAAGTGTGGAGCCAAAAGTAAAAAAATAAAAAAATATTCGACAAAAATGACCAAACCGACAGAAAAATGTCCGTTCCTTTGATGTCATTATTTTCACAAATGTCTGACTCACCACTATGCCTAACAATCAGTAAACGGTGCCATGACTAAATTTAATTCACACACCTATTCTTTTCCTGTACCGTCAGGTATACAGGATGGGTGCTGCTGACGCCATGCTCGTCTGTATCTGGCAACTTCATGTAGCTTTGACACATACAGGCACAGGGTGATTGTAAACCCCTGGTCATGCTTCAGTAACAGTGCAAGTTGAAATGTGTCACCATGGAGTGGAATCAGGCACTTGCCCATTTTTGGGCATATGGGATTATTGCTATCATCTGAAAGCTTATTCATTTGTCTTGCTTTCAATGAACAAAATACGCATTCAATTTATCTTGAATAGAAGTCAGGATATTTGCGACGGAAGGTGGTGAGGTTGTCTGGTTTTAATTGTGAAGTTAGCGAGAAAATGATCCCTAAAATTTGGTAACTCCAATAGCTAAAGAGTCTTTGAAAACTGAAAATGACATACTATTTGGTATTTTGCGCCTTTAATCAACGTTTTTCAGTAAAATTCACATGGAAATATGTTTTTGTATGGACGTAAAAGGTTTGGAGGAAAATAAAATCCGTGAAAATTGCCTAACTGTCGGAAAATGCATATTTCTCCTATTTCATTATTTTTACGAGTGCATGATTTCACCTCGATTGCTCACCTTTACCCTTTTTTCTTCTGTTTTTATAATGTGGTCTCCAGCACTATGTCATATAAGGTATAATCTTGTCTCTGGCATTCTCAAAACTTGTCCCAAATTTCTGAACCTTCTCCTGTTTATTTTTGTGTTGGTATCTTTAATTCCTGGTCTTTTAACATTTCAGTTTTTGTACTGAATTTATTGCTTTTTAGTTTAAAAGTTCTTCGATAGCATTTTCTTTTAACGTTTTTGAATTGTCGTAGAATGTCTTTGTTTTCTGTATCTCTGAATAAGAGGATAATTGGGGCTTATTAAAGAAACGTGCCTTCGAAAATGATGAGAACATTCTTTTAAAAAACCTATCTCCTTTCTTGGTGCTGTGTGTCTTTACCGTGACTCACAGCATCGACAACGGAGGTAGGTTGAAAACAAAATGTGTCACGATGCGGTGAAATCATGCTCTCGTCAAAATAATGAAAACGAAAAAATCAACAGTTCCCCTCCCGTTTAGCAATTTTTATCAAATTGTATGTTTTGGTGTCAACACATTTTGCGTCCATTAAAAAACACTTTCCTTTGAGGATTTTATTTTATCGAAAAAACGTTTCACTTTCCAAGGACACTACAGATTTGGAAGTCATTAAACTTTGACGACTCTTTTCTCGCTAATTTTACATCGGAAACCATTCAACCTCTACCTCTATCAAGAATAAATATCTCGACTTCGGCTGAAGATGTTCGTGTTTGGATGTTTTCTGGGGGGGGGGGGGTTTCATCGTAAGCTAGACTAAAGATAAAGCTTTATTAAGAAGATGTCAATAACTCCACATGACCAAAAACTGACGAGCACCTGATTCCACCACGTCGTGACCCAAATCTTACGTCCTATTCAAAATTAGGCATATTCCTTTCATAACCCTGAATTGTCCTCTTGCATTGAACTTTATAGATGATCTTTAAAACAATTTTAAAATTGAAATAAATCAGCAGAAAGAAAAACTCAAATAGACTATTTGTTTTCTTTCACCGGATTGCCCTCAGTTAATGTCTACGAAGCAGTGAAGAATTGGAAAAAAAAGATCTGTCAAAGTGATCTTTCGTTTTCAATGCAAATACGACATTGACGGTCTGAGTAAAAAGAAGAACGATTTTATTATTACTGTCTCCTTGGGCTCCCGTCAAAGCTACTCTAGACACAAAGCTAGTGAATTGTGAGCCAAAGCGTGAGTTTATTGTTGCAATGTTGGACCAAAAGAATACAAAAGTGTAACTGGAAGGACGAGAAAAAAGATGGAGTTTTGAAAAGAATGATAAATTATACTCTGTTAACCTTCTCTACGTTTGCCCCGCAAAACCTTCTTTGTTTCTTGACGAATGAATGCACCGCTATACCTTCGTCGTTTCTTCACGAATAAATACACTAGGAATTTGCACAAGGGTTTTAAATGCTACAAGTATTGACTTTCAAGAATTTAGTTTGCCCCACGAAAAACCAAACCGTTTCTAATTTCTGTCTCTTTGTTTGCTTACTTTTAGGTTAATAATTAATTCTGAACAGTTTACACTATCGAGGTAGCTGCGCTCAACAACCACGGCGATTTCAAACTAGCGCTCACATTAATATTTGTGAGGCAGCATGATGAAATCAGGCGGTCGTCAAAACAATGAAATCGAACAAAACAGACTTTTCCCACCAGTTTGGCAATTTTTGTTGCATTTTCGCCTTTTGTCTAAATGCATTTTATTAAGTTTATTTATAAAAAAGACATTCTAATGTGAACTATTCTGAAAAACGCTGATTAAAGGCAAACTTATGTACATTTTCTGTTCTCAAGGACTCTCAAACTATTGGAGCTACCAAACTGTGGGGGCCATTTTCTCGCTAATTTTACCACTGCCACCAGGCGACCCCCACCTCCTTCAGTCGTAAATATCTCGATCTCTATTCAAGATAGATGGTTACTTTTTTCATTGAAAGCAAGGCAAATGAATAAACATTCACATGTTTAATGATACCAATAATAGCACATGCCCCCAAAATGGCGAGCGCCTGATTTCACCACATCGTCACACATGTTTTCTCTCGGCTGCACGTTTTGTCCTTACTGTTAAACCCCAATCGAACCCCAAAGACGTCACACAATATGTTACGGTGCAGCAAGTAAGGTTTTGCGCTTTTGAGATGATCTTTTAAAACCGATTCGATGCTACACAATACACTTTTTCATTTTAAAAATGGGGCAGTTCTTAATTATACATTTCCTTTATGTCAACACAGCTGACCTGTTTTCTCTCCCCCCCCTCTCTGTCTGTCTGTCTGTCTGTCTGTCTGTCTGTCTGTCTCTCTCTCTCTCTCTCTCTCTGTCTCTCTCTCTCTCCCTCTCTCTGTCCCTCTCTTTTTTTCTTTCTTTCTGTTTTTGGTTTTAATTTGAATGAAATTATGGGGTGCAAGTAACTCAGACAATTTTGGTTCTGACTTCAGTAACTTCTATTGTTTAATGGGTTATTACGACCTGTTGGTTGGATTGATTAGATATGGTCGTTTTTAAGCACAAGTTGGTTATCCCGAAATATGCTGTTTTGAGAAAATCGAGGGTAAAAATTTTTTTGGACCTTTGTTCAGTTTTTAAAAAAGACAAGGAGCGTTTTCTCTATAACCAAATAAATATACACACCAATGAAAACAAACTTCTCCCATAGGTAGGGCAATTCCCACTCTTGGTGTAGGTCAAGATTTCTGGAAATCCCCCAAAAATCTGGGTTAGCCCGCTTGTCCTTAAAAGCAACCATGTTATATTTGGACCGTATCCATGCTACGAGACATACCACTACTTTAGAAATACGAAGTATTATCTGCTCAGTGCCTAGTTTAAGAAATTTGACTTTAAAAGTTTTGAGTTTCACATAGTGCTGGAGTCTGCTCGATTAATCGAAGGCTTGCGAGTAGGCTTGTGTTTTGTTTTGCCCCCCCCCTCCCCCCACTCGCTACCAGGGGGAACTTCAGGTGAGTTGTGACTCGCGGACAGTCCTGCTGTACTGTGTCGTGACGTCGCGAACTCTCGTGGCTATGAGCTCCGTACATATTACAGAAGATTCTGGTTATTTGCGTTGAGAGGCTTGCACCAAAAGTGCAAGATTTTTTCTTTTCCATAGTCGGGTTGTATAAAAGAAAAAGCTCAATTCAACACACTGAAAAATTAATAATGGATCGGCTATTTTTACGATGCAAAGGCCTTTTTAAAAAAAATGTACACGGGCCAAGAGCTTCGTCGTTGCACGTAAAAGACCTCAGTTCGATTCCTGTATGGGGAGAAATATTGACTGAGGGCCTCCGTCTTTCTGCAGGGGCGTTGTTCCCTCTCAGCCCAGGTTGGCCCTGACATTGGGTTGAAGTAGGCCTAGCCCGTCTCCTAAATGGTCTGTATTATGTCAGTGTGAGTGTAAAACATCTACAAAATAGGCTACATACATACGATACAAAAGCCAATCACAACGACCCCTTTGAGTTTTCCATTCTAAGGTAATCTAAGTCTACTTATTACTACCAGAGACCTAGCTGATCAACGGCCGGAAGTTAAAAATAGCTTCGGCTCTCTACGTCTCGCACCAAAACAAGCACAGCCTCTCGCTTCCTCCACAGTTTAGAGTTCACACTGCGAGCGGTCTTGTTGCT
>NW_004797303.1:1031234-1034585 GCF_000002075.1 Aplysia californica
TTTGCCTTTGTTTGTACAGGGTGATAAAAAAAACAACAACCCCAACCCAACAACAACTTAACAACTTTTTTTCTAAATATCTCGCGCAAATGTTGTTCAAGAAAGATGAAATTTGTAACAGATAAACTCCATTCAAAAGGAATTTGTTTCACATAAAATTCATACAGAAGAAACTTATTTTCAGAATGGAAAAGGCATAAAGGAAATAAAAATCATCAATAAACACAAAATGCGCCAATTAAATAAAAAGACACTCTCGCAAGGAAAGTCATGACACGATTGATTTGATTTTTGTTTTCTTTTTCTCTATAATATTTAATTGTTCCAGCCTTGAGACATTAAACAATATTTAAATTCTCTTATGTAATTAAAGAACTAACATTGTTGTTCTGGAATTTCTAAAACAAATGCTCCACATGTCCTCCTTTGGACCCCAAACATTTTTTAACGCGTGGTTTGAAATCCTCGTTGACGGCCAAACACAGTTCCCGCGGAATGTTTCTCACTTCATCACGGATTGTCTGTTTTATAATTTCAATGTTTTCAAACTGGTTTAGACATATCCTGTCCTTCAGAAAGCCCCACAAGAAAAAGTCTAAAGGATTCAGGTCAGGAGAATGCGGAGCCCGAATGTGTTAACTTCTGCGACTGATCACATGATCTCCAAAGTGGTCAGCTAGCCATGTGATTGATCTGACAGAAACGTGTGGATTGGCCCCATCTTGCATAAACCACTGGTCTTGGCGATCCAAATGCTGGTGTCTCCCCAGATCCGTCCAGAATTTCTTCAGCACCTCGATATATCGGTCTGTGTTCACAGGTGCAACATGTCAGTCTGCGTTTAAAAAAAAAGAACCCACCAAACGATGAGTGCTTAAAACCACCCACACTGTACACCTTTCAGCATGGAGTGGCTTCTGAAGACAGTAGGGGGTGAGAAGAAAGCCCATTAGACAGCATTTTTGGAGTTTACCTTTTCTGAAAGTTGAAAATGCGCTTCGTCACTGAACCAGATGTCATCTAAGAAACTCTCGCGTTCTCCAAGGCGGTCGAGGAGCCACCGACACATTGCCATCCTCTGTCCCCGGTCAGTCTCGTGAAGCGTTTGCCTAACATGAATATGGTATGGGCGTAAGTTAAGGTCTACTTTAAGAATACGGGCTGTCGATGTGAATGAAAGTCCTAGCTGCAGGCATCGTGTGCGGACAGATGTCTCATTAGATTCAGCGACTGAGTTCTGAACCCTGACGATATTTAGAGGGGTTCGAATGGTGCACGTTCGACCTGAAGCGGGCGCTTTTTCAGGAGATTTTTTGTTTTGATTTTCTATAGATCTACACCCGAACTGACTGAACCTTTTTACCCATAACATCAAAGAAGGCCTTGATGGCACTTTAGCATTCTCCCCGTACCTTGTGAGGAACTTACGAAATGTCAGGGATGGTGATTTTGTGGAGAGGTAATGTTCAATACAGAATGCCCTCTGCTCCTTATTAAACTGAAGCATGATTTGGATAAACAAAAGAAACTAGAAAAATAATATTTGCAAAATTCTGTTTGCCTGTTAGACTGCTGCAGCTTGCAATATGACGCAATTGTTACGACATTTTGTGGTAATGTGTACTGGTACGTAATGTAATAAAAGGGGACACAAGCAAAAATTGGGTTGTTTTTCAAATCCACATTATACTGCAGAATTATTTAGCAGAATAATCTAAAATGAACATCTGTCAAATTCCTTTTGAATGAGGAATATTGTGTTCCCATTTAAAGACGAAAGCTTCAGTGTGGAGGAAAATATTTACGAAAAACCTTTTTTGGGATCACCCCGTATTTTTATTCTTATAATATTATTTTAAAACTTCTTTCTGTATTATTGTATTGTCCTTTATAGCATTTTTAATGCATAGTTTTCTTTGAACTCGTATTGCTTGATTTGTTTTTACTTTTGTTTTTGTTTCTGCCTCTGCTTTTGTAAATGGCTTTCGTCGTCCTTTTGTAGTTTTTTGTTTAAATGTGGGTGGTTTGTGGGTGCTCTGGTGTAGTTTGCTCCTCAATTCCTATAACTTGTTGTGTCGCAACTGCCGTAAAACTCTTACAAAAGCTGAAAAAGAAATAAACTTTGTGTTTATGTTTTTGTTTCTGTTTCTGTTTTGTTTTTCTTCCAACGTGCTTAAAACAACTGCGCATAAATCTAAAATTTGAGTTGAGCAATCTGCTTGAAGACTCCGGGGATAACAGACGTACAGCCACCGCTTCCCCACGGAAGAGAGAGAGAGAGAGAGAGAGAGAGAGAGAGAGAGAGAGAGAGAGAGAGAAGAAGAGGAATTGATAGAGAGTGGTTATATGTATATTATGTGTGTATGAGTGTGCTCACGCACGCGCCTTCCGTAATCTCGTGTTTTACTTTAGTTCTTGTTTAGGTTTTGCTTTTTTTTTTCTTTCACCGCGCTTAAAACAACCGCGCATAAATCCAGAATCTGAGTCGAGCAATGCGCGTGAAGACTCCGGGAGTGCCAGGTGTACAGTCTCCGTTACCCCACGACACTAGGCCGGCCAGTCGGCCGCTACACACCAGAGGACCTCCGCTGTCTCCCTGGGAAAGAGACAAAGAGAAACACACGTCTTTTACGGATTCAGCACTGGCTTTCTGTTGAGAAAAGAATTAGATATATGTACAAGTTGGCCACTGTGTGACAAATCACTACCTTCAAATTACAAAGTTCTGTCTGACATTTTTGACTGTTTCGAGTTACTAAAACCATGAGGACAGAAACAAAATGTTCCATCTGATTTATCAAAATTGTAAGATAATTCGGATTCGCCATCATGATATTCAAATAATTCCTCTCGAAAAATCTTGAAATGTTGTGAAACTCAAGGGTTTTTTTAACGGCAAATTAAAAAACCCCACATAGGTACTAAGCAGATAAAAAACTTTGTAATTCTAGGGTAGCAAAATGCTTTAAGGATAATCCACCATCATTTTTTTTTATCAAAGTGTTTGAAACTTTGAATCCTAACTCGCAGTTTGAGTTCATCATCAGCTGACAAAAAGAAATTTCTTTTAGCATCTATGAAACCTAAAAAATTGGTTGAAAGGTCATTTGAATATCAAGGCCCAAAGGCCTGGCATGCTTTGCCCAGTAGTTTAAGTGAGGTCAAATCATTTAACTCCTTCAAATGTCAGAACGAGCAATTAAAATGTCTGTTTTTAAACGAAAGTGATACATAGTTCGAGAGATTTTCTTTTGGTCAGAACGCAGTGCACTGATTCTATGTTATTGTTGGATTGCAAAGCGCTCAGACCCCGTGTACTCTCTCTCTCTCTCTCTCTCTCTCTCTCTCTCT
>NW_004797303.1:1035576-1045380 GCF_000002075.1 Aplysia californica
CACACACACACACACACACACACACACACACACACACACACAAACACACTCAAACACGCACATAAACACATACACACATACACCAGGAACTCACGGCGCAGGTAGAGGAGTCCTTGGCCACTGCACACACTTCCCGTGAACCAAGCGAGCATCTGTTGGTGTCTCTCTCTCTTTTTCTCTTTCTTTCTTTCTCTTTTCTCTATTTCTCTCTCTCTCTTTCTCTCTCTCTCTCTCTCTCTCTCTCTCATACACACACACACACACATGTACATAAACACATACACACATACACCAGGAACTCACAGAGCAGGTAGAGGCGTCCTGAGCCACTGCACACACTTCCCGTGAACCAAGCAGGTATCTGTTGGTCAGCCTGTACCACTCCGCAGTACAGCGGGTCTGTGTCATCATTCTCAGCCTGCCAGCTTTGAGGACGTAGCCGCTTCCTGTTTACAACAATCGGCAAATAAATTAATCAACAGTGAAACAATTAAAGAAAGTAAGAAAGAAAAAAATAATGAATGAATGGATAAATACATAAATAATTAAATAAATAAATAAATAAAGGAAGGAAGGAAGGAAGAATGAATGAAGGAAGAAAGGAAGGAAGGAAGGAAGGAAAGTACGAAACAAAGAATGAAAGAAAGAATGAAAGAAAGAAACTGGGGTAACAACATGGGCTTTTGTCATCATTCTCAGCTTGCCTTTTTTTCAGGACGTGGCTGTGTCCTGTTGACAAAATAGAAACTAAATAAATAAATAAAGGAACTAAGTAAGTAAGGAGGGAAAGAGGAAAGAAGGAAAGAAAGAAGGAAAGAAAGAAACTGGGATGACAACACGGGTCTGTGTCATCATTCTCAGTTTGCCTGCTTTCAGGACGTAGCCGCTTCACCCCCAAGTAAGAAAAAAGAGAGCACCTAAAAAAACAACGGGCAATAGTTTTTGAATAGTGGGTTCACCATCGCCTTTCTCACTCTGAATCAGGGTATAGGCCACGAACAAACACTTTCCACCTTTCCCTAATCCTAGGATAGACTCTTGGTGTTATTCCATGTTTATTTTTTGGAGAAATAATCAGTAAAAAAAATAAAAAAATCGACAGACTAGAGACAAAAAGAAATAATGATAGAAAGAATGAAAAAAATGAATCGATGAATGAATTAATGAATAAATAAATGAATGAATGAAAACAAACGAAGCAAAAGAAAAAGAAAAAAAAAGCAACAACGCCTCCCCCCAAAACAACAACAACAACAACAACAACAACAACAACAACAACAACAACAACAACAACAAAAAACAGGTGTGTTGGTGTTTGGCGATCCCTGTGGTTTTGCGTGCACCTTGTTTCCTCTATCAAACATCTATTGTCTTTACTTTTTGTGTTTGTTACTTTTTTGTAACTCTTAAAATCTTCGGCACTTATATGACGTAATTATGTTGCAAGTGTCGTAAAACATTTACTAAACTAAGATATTATATAATCTTCGGCAATAATGTAACCTAGATTTTGATGTATTGCTAGCCCCTTAAAACTCTTACTCATTTTTTTTTCAAGCCAAAACAAACAAGCAAATAAACAAGCAAAAAAAGAAACCAAGCAACAAGACACAAATCGGAGCAAATGTATAATAATTAGGCTTGTTCGATAAGGAGTCACGATATTTGCGATTGAAAGAGGTAGGGGTTGCCTGGTGTCCGAGGTAAAAATAGCGAGAAAGTGGCCGCCAAAGATTGGAGAATTCCATAGTTTGAGTATCCTTGGATACTGCAATTTTTTTTATAGCTTTTGATCAACCTTTTCTGTAAAAATTCACATTTTAATGTGTTTTTAAATAGCCATATTAAAAAGTGTTGAGAAAAACAACAAACAAACTATCCAATGGGTCGCCCCCTGCAGGTTTTCCTATGAGGGAGTAAATTACACAAGCCGTGATACTGCGTGTTGTGAGAGGCGACTAAAGAGGCATAGGACTTGTCGTCCGAAAGAGCCTGTTTGAGGAGGGCCAACTACCCAACCCAGTGAAAACAGTCAGTTATAGAAACACGGACAAACACGGCTTTTTATTTTTCAATCTTGGGAGACGAAAGAGCTTCTGCTTTAGCTGGAACTATGAAGGACAGCAGGCAATGCCGAAAGGACTCTCCTGACCCGAAACCTTCTCATATCTTTGAATAGGATTTGGAAGACCAGAGATACCATACTTCGAACAAAGCTGAGGATTTTCGATTCAAATGTGAAATCAGTCTTGTTGCAAGGATGTGAGATATGGAATGCATAAAAAACGTGCATAAAGAGGATCCAGGTTTTCTTGAACAAGAGTCAAAGAAAGTTACAGAAGATCGGATGGAGAGACAGGTTCACCAACGAGGGAGTGTTAAGGAAAACAAGACAGATCCCAGTCAGAGATGAGGTAGGAAGGAGGCGGTGGCGATGGATTTTACATACTCTCAGGAAGTCAGGCAGCTGCAAAACAAAGAAAGTATTGGGTTGGAACCCACAGGGAAAAATTCAAGGGGAATACCGTGTGGAACCTGGAGAAGAATCACAAAAATTGATGTACAGAAACGTGGGATGACAAGGAATAACATCAAGATGCTGGTCCAGTTTACAGAAAGGTGAAGAGTGTTTGTCCGTTGCCTGAACCGTGGTGCAGGGCGAGAAAGGCAATGCTGATGATCCAGTCAGTTGGACAATGCCAATTTCTTCAATTTCATCGTTTTGACGAACGTCTGATTTCACCACGGTGCCACCCATAAAAAAATTGGCTGCTCTTATTGGCCCACATGGACCATTTAATGCGTTGTTTTTTCAATGCATTTCATACGTGGTGTTGCCCCAACTTGTTCTCTTTTATTTTTTCTCACTTTATCCCTTCTTGTTAATGTTTTCCTGAGGCATTCCATCTCGCACACATTTCTACAGATTTGATTGTTTGTCAGCGTGTTCCTGCAGTTCAGTGTTATTGTTATGCTGTAGACTTTGATCGTCTGCGAACAGCATTTCATTTAGAATTTAAGTTCTACGGATGTAGGCTTGCTTCTTTCGTCAAACAATATATTGCGGTATAATTGAGTTATTTCTTTGTTTACTCTATGTATACTGTCTTGGATAACAAGATCAAGATGTGTAACTTTTTAGACTCTATTGTTTATCTTTTTATTTTTAGCATTAGATTGGAAAACTATACATTCTCAATTTAAAATATATGATTGACGGACTTTGTGGATTTGGGGGGTGGGGGGGAGGGGGGGAGAGAGACCAAATACAGGGGAGATAACTCGTAATTTTGTGGGCAAATAAGAAATGTTCTAGGGGAAGTCATATATTATGCCCCTGTGGGCCAATAAGCACTCCGTAAAATTTTACAACCCCCCCCCCCCAACAAAACCAACCTCAAACCAAACCAAACAAAAGGAAAACGTACCTGTTTCCGAGCGGCCCCATCCCGACACGGAGCACCTGTTGGTGGGTCTTGTGTCTATGTAAGATCCCAATCTCACGATCCTGGTCCGTCTGTTGATGCGGGCGGGGTAGGACAGGGTCAGCATGGCTATGTCGTAGTCTTGGTAGTTCTTGTAGCTACGGTGCTGTGGGCGGGAGGAAACATTATTATTGTTAGTCTGCTTTATTAGTTTTAGTATGATGATGATGACGGAGATGATGATGATGATGATGATGATGATGATGATGATGATGATGATGATAATGATATATTCTTAATATTGTAATTGTTGTTATTATTATTATTCTTAGTATTTATATAAGTATAATTATTATTAATAATCATTATTATTATTGTTGTTGATGTTGTTGTTGTTATTGTTGTTGTTATTGTTGTTGTTGTTGTTGTTGTTTCTCACTCCCCCCTTACGTTCTTCTTATACCATAGTAACAAGACGACAAAGACAACGCCTTTTGTTTTCGACTAGGGACGATAGTCTTAGTTTCAAGTGTGATTATATTCAATTACTGTATTATTTATTAGCAAAGAGAAATGACCATTATTGTATCTATTGAAAAAAAATCAACAGTAAACACACACACACACGCACACACACAAACACACACACACACACACACACACACACACACACACACACACACACACACACACACACACACATTCACACACACAACACAACAACAAACAATAAAGAAAACACAATAACCCCCTCCCCGCAAAAATAGATAGATAAATAAATAAATAAATAAATAAATAAATAAATAAATAAATAAATAAATAATTAAATAAATAAGTAAAAAACAAAACAATAAAGGCAAGAAAAGAGAAAGAAAGTGCCTGCTCACAAGAATCCTTCGGGATACTTGAATAAACTGTATGTACTTGCTCGTGGAGTCCCTTAGATCGGACACACCCAACATCACGTAATAGGTCAGTCTGAGAGAATGTAATGTGAACATGGCAATATTAACCCTATGAGTCTGGTCTCAAGAAAAAACAACATTACAATATTAACCCTATCATAGTCTCAACGAAAGAATAAACAAGGCAATATTAACCCTGTGATGATCTCAAGAAAGAAAAAAACACCATGACAATATTAGATCTAACCCTATGATGGTATCATAGTATTAACCCTATGATGGTCTCAAAAAAGAAAAAAAAACATGACGATATTAACCCTATGATTATCTCAAGGAGAAAAAAGTTGTAATATTAACCCTGTGATAGTTCCAGGAATAAAACCTCATAACAATATCAACCCTAAGTTCGACTGAGAAAAATCAAATCAAGACATCATCAGCGCTATGATTGTCTGAGGGAAAAAAGAGGACACTATTAAACCTATGATTGTCAAAGGAAGGAAAAACAAAACCAGGATGACATGAACCCTATGATTATCTGGGCAAAAGACAGGACAATATGAACCATATCATCGTCTGAGAAAAGAAAAATGATAATGTCATGTAAGAAATGTCATTTGTTACCCTTGATCTGAACAATGATCTTCACCTTTATTTTCCAGCACTATCTTATCTTACCCTGTGATCTTCACCTTTATTTTCCCGCACTATCTTATCTTACCCTGTGATCTTCACCTTTATTTTCCCGCACTATCTTATCTTACACAATGATCTTCACCTTTATTTTCCCGCACTATCTTATCTTACCCTGTGATCTTCACCTTTAGTCTCCTGAACTATTGTACCTCACCCTAGATTTACACAATGATAAAAACCTTTATTTTCCTGAACTATCATTTCTTAGCCTAGATCTACATAGTAATACAAAACTTTATTTTTCTGAATTATCATTTCTTAGCCTAGATCTACATAGTAATACAAACCTTTATTTTCCTGAACTATCATTTCTTAGCCCAAATCTACATAGTAATACAAACCTTTATTTTCCTGAACTATCATTTCTTAGCCTAGATCTACACAGTGATAACAATCTTTATTTTCCTGAACTATCTTACCTTACCCCAGATCTACACAATGATAAAAGCCTCTATTCTCCTGAACTATCATATTTCACAATGATCAAAACCTCTATTTTCCTAAACTATTATTATCTCAGCCTAAATTATTATCCTGAACTATCTTATCTTACCCCAGATCAACGCAGTGAGCAGCAGTAAGCACTTTCCTTTTGCTCACAAGAACCCCGCCACATATCTGATAGAATTTACCATCACTCCGTACCTGGAGGGGGGGGGGGGAGGTGAGGGGTGGAGGGTGGGGGGTTGGGGGGGGAGTGAGAGGGATTAGGTTGGGATACACAGGTGAGAAATAATCTGTTTATATATCGATCTGTCTGTCTGTCTGTCTGTCTGTCTGTCTGTCTGTCTGTCTGTCTGTCTGTCTGTCTGTTTATCTGTTTGTCTGTCTGTCTGTCTGTCTGTCTGCTTGTCTGTCTGTCTGTCGTCTGTTTGTACGTCTGTCTGTCTGTCGTCTGTTTGTACGTCTGTCTGTCTGATGTTTTAAAAGATTGCATATTCTTAATATACTTGACTAATTTTAATGTTTATACTGACATCCCCCCCCCCTTCCTCGTAAACAGGCGTTGGCAGCATCAACAGTCTATTAGACTCACAACAAATAGATTTTCTAGAATTATTTTTGTGTGTATTCCATGTATATTAGCAATCTTTGTATTTAAAACACGTACACAGCGAAATTCGTACCTTTAATTTCGCTGTGTGCGTGCTGAACTGTACATTATTCAGCAATTTGATACTTATTTTAGAAATTGAAGGTCACTTGTATGCTGAAAATAAGAGCAACAATAGTTTTATAAAACTTGTTTAATTTGAGATACGAAACGTGGGTGCTCTGCTATGATTTGCTCCCTCTTTTCTATCAAACATCTATGGCCCTATTTTCTCCTCCTTTTCGTGTGCTTGTTACTCTTTAGTTACACCTCTAATTTTTAGCAGTTATAATATCTTCTATTTCCTTTTTACATTCACCTGCCAGATCATAAGGGTTGTCGATAAGGCCTAACCTGCAGTGCAACTGATTGTTATGTATGTGGTCGTTTTTCCAATTGGCACGTATATGACCTTATAAGGTTGCAAGGGAGGAGGGGAAGGAAAAGAAGAGTGGGGGAGAGGAAAAGAGAGAGAAAAAGGAGGGGAAATCGTGCCGGGGTGAGGGAGGGGATGATGATGTAAAACTCTTACTAAACCTAAAAGATCCGAAACAAAACAGATCTCTGAGCGCGTGTGGTCTCACTAACAGTGATACTGATTTTTTCGTAAGTGACCGTTTTTTCTACTGGCATGATTGTGTTGCAAGTGCAGTAAACTCTTACTAAAACTAAAGGGAAAGAAGGGAAGAGAAGGGAATATGGAGGGGAAATCGTGCCTGGGAGAGGGGATGATGAAGTAAAATCTCTTACTAAAACTAAACGAACCGAAACAAAACACATCTCTAAAATCTAAAAGACCTGAAACAAAACACAACATGTGTAGAAACTAAAAGACCTGACACAAAACACATCTATGAGCTCGGGTGACTTTTTCTGGCCTGACTGTGTTGCAAGTGCCGTAAAACTCTTACTAACACTAAGAGATCCGAAAGAAAGCACATCTCTAAAAACTAGAAGATCCGAAACAAAACACATCTCTAAAGACTAAAAACACATCTCAAAACACATCTCTAACAACTAAACACACATCTCTAAGAACTAGAAGAACCGAAACAAAACATCTCTGTTTGGCCCGGGAGAGCTCACCAGCAGCGCGGCCTGATAAGGGTAGGTGAGGATGGAAGCCGTGGAGCCGCCGGGTACCGCCGAGTAGGGGCCGTAATCTTCTTCGTAGTCGTCTCTCACTGCCTCCCCTTGGTACACCAGAGGGCCCACTGCAGAGGGAGAGGTCAAGAAACGTCTACAACGGAGGGCGGGAGAACTGACAAAACTGGAGATCTCAACAGATAATCGGTCGCTTTTACGGACCAGCGGGCTAATCCAGGTTTCGTGGGTAGCCAGAAACCTTGACCTTCACCAAAAGTGGGCTTTGGATTACCTATAGGAGAAGTTTGATTTCATTGGTGTGTATATTTGTTTGGTTATTGAGAAAACTCTCCTTGTTTTGTTTTTTTAAGAAACTGAACTAGGGTCCGAAAACTTTACCTTCGATTTTTTCAAAACAGCATTTTTCGGGATAGCCCCCTTGTCCTTGAAAGCGATCATCCTCGTAGTTTGAGTATAATATTGACAAAATGGTCACCGGTATAGATAGTCCTCTTTGTTTGAATGTATTGACAAAAATTGTCACGATCAAAGATAGTGCTCGGAGTTTGAATTTATTGACAGAAATGGTCCCTATTATAGAGATAGTAACCCCCCGGGGCAGTGCCACTGACTGTAGTGTCTTTAGGCCGTTCCCAAAGGGGGGACATTTCTCGTTCAAGCATAGTAGAATTGTAAATTGGCCGACTCATGCCACGCTCATAACAGTGCCTGATCTACAACAGGGAACTGCTGCTTTTTCTTTCTTGATCCTTTCTATTGTCATTTTCCTCTACTTTTTTGTATGTTTCTCACTCTCTTGTGACCCTCCATTTCCGGGGTGCCTTGATAGCGAAGCAGACTTTATGCTGTAGAACCTAGAGAGGTGAACAGTCTAAGTCTGATTCCCTGTAAAAACTTCTCCGTTGACACCCACCCCTGGGCGGTCATATGACCTTATGCAGTTGCGAGCGCCGTAAAACCCTCTACTATAAAAAAAAAATAGAGATAGTACTTGTAGTTTGAGCATATTTGCACAAGTGTTGACAACTGTAAATCTTGGTAATCCTCGCAGTTTGAGTGTATTGACAAAATGGATTGCAACTACAGATAGTCCACGAAGTTGAGTGTATTGACCAATAACTGGTCACTATCATAGATAATGCTCGTAGTTTGAGTATATTGACAGATATGCTCACTATTATATTATATAGATCCTCGTTGTTTGAGTTTATTTACAGAGATGGCACTGTTATAGATATTGCTTGTAGTTTGAGTAAATCGCAATTTTTGAGTGCTTTGACAAAAATGGTCACTAGTTGACAAAAATGTCATTATTATAGATAGTCCACAAAGTTTGACTATATTGACAAAAATGGACACTGTTGATAGTGCCCGTAGTTTGAGTGTAGTGACAAAAGTGGAGACCATTCGGGGTAATCCTCGTAATTTTGAGTATATCGACAAAATGGTCACTATTATAGATAATACTCGTTGTCTGAGTTTATTACAAAATGTCACTATTATAGATCGTCTTTGTTGTTTGAGTTTATTGACAAAACAGGTGACCGTTACGGATAGTCCACGGAGTTTGAGAGTATTGACCAAGTACAGTCACAGTGAACAACGGCCTGACCTGGAAGCCGTGTGGTGAACTTATAAACTGGACTGTAATGATGGTGAGTTAAAGACACCGTCTCTTTTGGGTGACAATGATCAAATGCCAATGCGGTTTTAAGTAAACAGAGACTTAAACTTCATAAAAATAAAAAAATGAAAAAAGAAACAGATCCGAATTTTCTGGGGAGGTTTTTACATTGGTGTTGAGAACACTAATCGAAGCACTAAAATGTTATTTTTCTAACATTACCTACTTTTCAGAGTACTTAGTACGTGTACTATCCTCGTGAAAGATAACGTCGTACATTTCTTTTGATCACCAGTAGAATATTTGGGAAGCTTATCTATGTCTCAAGCATTTTCAACACGCCCCCTACAAAACAGCAAACGAACTAAAAACAAAAAACAAATAAAAACAAGCAAACAAACGAACAAACTAACAAAACCATTCTAATTTGAATGGCAAGAGGGATACACAAGAAAACTGCCACCTAATCTCTCCTCCTTCTTTTCTTTGTAAGCCTAAATGTATTGCAAGTGCTGCAAAACTCTTACTAAAACTACCTTCCCCCTTCTACCGTGTACCGAAATCTAGGCTCGTCGTCTGGTGATGTCAAAGAAGTTCTCTCTCTCTCTCTCTCTCTCTCTCTCTCTCTCTCTCTCTCTCTCTCTCTCTCTCTGTGTGTGTGTGTCTCTCTCTCTCTCTCTCTCTCACACACACACACACACACACACAAACATACACATACACACACATAAACACGCACACAGATACGTACAAATATACACAGATACACAAACACACATACACACAAGATCTCTTACCTCCAGAGTACGGTATTTCGGATTCAGGGAAGAGTTCACGAAATACCAGGTAAGGTCCAAACTTCTTTGTTTGGTTAGAATCTTCCCCAAGTACATCTTCTGAAACAGCAGACATTTGAGATTTTTGTTATAAATGTGTGTGTGCATTTGTGTGTGA
>NW_004797303.1:1046759-1066620 GCF_000002075.1 Aplysia californica
GGGGGGGGGGTTGCATTGATGAAAAGGCTTATTGATTGTTCAGACTGAAGATTATTAATCTCGACAATCAGATAAAAATATAAACAAAGTTTTCTGGTTTGTTTCACTTTGTAAAGAAATATTTGGCTTAACCGAGAATATAATCTAACATTAATTCGTTCCAGAAACTAAAACTTTGATCTTGAACTTCTTTACCCAGTAGAATCATTAAAAAGACTTGATTTTGTCTTTTCACATTTCTAAGGCGAAGCTCCCCACCCGTCTCCCCCTCCCCCATAAAAAAACGTACAAAAGATAACCAAACCTCTCTCCATCAATAAAAATAGATGAGTACTTTTTCCACAAATTCAAATGAAATAAACAAGCTTTAAATACCAATAACTACATAATATCATGCTAGAAACGAACAAGAGTCTGATCCCACCGGGTCATGATGTAATTTATAGTACAAATGTGAGGCATCGTGATGAAATCAGGGCCTCGTCAAAATAATAGAATGAAAGATACGGGAATTTTCCCCCAGTTTGGCAATTTTTATTCAATTTCTGTTTTTTGGCTTCACACCTATCTTGTCCATTTACAATCATACAAGGTTGATTAAAGGCTCAAAGAATGTTAATTTCCAGTTTCCAAGTACTACCAAACTATGGAATTCCCCAAACTACGGTGGCTATTTTCTCGCTAATTTTACTTCTGAAACCGGTAGACGCTCCACCTCCTTCGATTGCAAATATCTCGACGTCTATTCAAGTTACATTTTTTTTACAGTTGCCAAAGATTCTCAAGCACAGGAAGATACCAGGCTTTGGTGGCCATTTTCTCGCTACTTTACCTCTGAAATCAGGCCGCCCCACTTCCTTTAATCGCAAATATCTCGACTTCCATTCAAGAAACATGGGTATTTTTTTCCTTCAAAAACAACAATAACTCAGCATTCTGAAAAACTGACGACCGCCTGATTCCACCGCGTGTGACACAAATCACTTTGACGAGAGCGTAAAGACAGGTCAAACAATAGATTCAAAGTCACTTACGTTTTCCACTCGCTGGGGGTGACGTCATCAGAGTTAGCGCCAAAATGAAAGCAGCTGTGAACAGATGGGATATAAATAATAATACATTTGCTTTAGTTTAGTTAATGGTGAGTTTAACGGCACTCGCAATACAATACGCTTTTTAAGAATAAATATAAGTTCCGAAGGTTAGAGTTGTTACAAGAGAGCAAGAAACACAAAACGGAGGAGGGGAGATAAGAATGATAGTTGTTTGATAGGAAAGAAGGAGCAAAGCACACCAGTACACACGCCAGCCTCTCGCTATTTTTACTTTAACTCTGAGAAGTAATCAAGCGTCTTTCCTAAAGGCCGCTACACATAATATACTTTCCAACCGGCCGTAACCTAGGGGTTTTGACCGGAATGTGAAACGGCGTTCAAACCGCCGCACAAAACCCCAGTTCGACGGGTCGGTGCGTCATCCACATCACATGCAGTTTAACGTGTGTAGCTGCCTTAAAACAAGGGGAATAGTTCATTGAGATTGGTCAAATAATGAAAGTTACTGAGACCACTTACACCAACGACGACAACAACAACAACAACAACAACTACGAAAACAGCAGCAACAACAATAACAGCAGCAGCAATAACAACAACAACAGCAACAACAACCACAACAACAACAACAACAATAACAACAAAAACAACACCGAAAGCGACACTAAATAAATAGACACTATTCGTGTTTTACAAAGAAATAATTGTACTGTGTGGTAAATTCATACACGCAAGCTCTCTCACAAACAAACAAACAAACAAACAAACACACACACACACACACACACACACACACACACACACACAGGCACACACATTCTCACATACATAAACTGGTGGAGCGAAAGAGTGAACGCCCCACGGGGGATTAAGTCGTACTCTTCAGTTTTGCGGTGTGCAAAGTGAACGCTGAAGCGAATGAGTACATGCGGAACGTGGAAAAAAGGGTGGGCACAAATTAAATCGGAAAAGGACACATGTCTGTTAATTGGAGGTCCAAAATGCGTGGGTCTTTTTTCACAAAAATTAAATGATTTTACGGTGATGAGTTTCATTTTTAGCTCCAATTAATTTCATCTGACATGTACCGAATATAGATCAAAACATAGACATAAAGACGTGTTTATCTCGTGACTCGAGTTTGACAGTTTGCTACCTCAGAATTACAACGTTCTATCTGCTTACATCCTAGTTTTGAGAAGTTTGACTTTTAAAATTTTGAGTTTCACAGGATGTCAAGCTTTTTCAACTGCAATTCTCTGAATATCTTGATATTGACCCCGAAAACTTTACGATTTTGACCCCGAAAATTGTACGATTTTGACGGCGCAGATACAGCATTCGATTTCTTATCCCTTGGTCTTAGTAATTCAAATCGGCCACAAATGGGAGATAGAACAATTCACTTCTAGGGTAGCCAGTTGTCAAATCGATAGTACCGCGGATACCGGGACCTGTGGTGTCGTGATTAGGCGTTTCATCGTCGCACACAGAGCCCCTGAGTTCGATTCCCATATTTTTTCAGTTCAGTTGCCACGCAAATGCAAATGATGCTATCTTCATTCCAAATTATCTGCTTCTGCTTTCTTATTCTAACTCTACCCAATAACGTATTCTGATACCTTCTATTCTTCGTTTCTTTTTTTTTCTTTCTTTGCAGCCTCTACTTTAACTGAACTAGCAAATGTGTGGCGCTGGGTAGGTTCTTCGTTAAATTACAACAGGAGTTCAATTCCAACATGCTCAGGATTTACTATCGAGTACCACGATGTCCCTGTACCTGGATGTGCCTTTTCAACGAAACATTTCACTGGTTGACAATTATGGAGTCACAAAATACAACTTTCCATTTTTCTGGTGGAGACAAAACTGTGTCGACACCGGATGACTGCTTTTGGGATATAAGCAGGGGGCAGTTTCAGTTCACAACCAAAGAAGGTCATTGACGCTCCACAAGTCCCAGACAAGCCAAGACAAGACAAGCCAAGACAAGCCAAGCCAAGACAAGACAAGCCAAGACAAGCCACGATGAACGCCGCTGTAATCCTCGCACTTCTCTTCACCCTGACTGCCACACAAGCGTGCTGCGGTGAGTAGGTTTTTGGTAAACTAGAACTTTGACATGCAGTAAGTTCCTTTATTCGCTACCTTAGTAATCTGCTCAGTACCTAGTTTTGAGAAATATGACGTACACAAGAAATGTAAAGGTTTTCGAACGCAGTTCTTTGAATATCCTGATAACTTCTCCGGATAATTTTACGATTTTTGACTGAGCAGAAAGAACATTTTTGTAACTGATATAGTGGCTTTAGTAGCTCCAAACGTCCAACAATGTCCAATAGCACTTAAAGGTTGTGTGCCAATATATGATCACAGCTGTTCAGAACAAGGTAGCTGGTAGCCTACCAAATTTCTAGCTTGTGGACTCGTAACTTCATATGCTTGACTGGTGGTTTATTGTTGTGTCGTTGAATGGGAAGTCTGACAACACTAATCAACAGTTGAACAGAAATACAGTCATGAGTCAACAAGAGTTTAACATTGATACCCTCACGATTTTCATTTTGAGACTTGTCTTTGTTCCTTGTGGTCTTCATTTTTTTCTATTGCTTTCATTTGTTCCTCCCCAGCAAACCAGGATAGGTGCGATACAATCAGGGTGGAAAGTTGGAGCTACAAATACGCCGAGAAGGTTGTGGAAGATGCCTCATACGTCCTCAACATGACAGTGGTAGATCAGCAATCTGCAGCTGCATGTACCTTTCGAAAATCCTTCGGCTACGAAAAAGCCACTCTTTGGGTTGATCACGGCTGTCGTGCCGACTTCAAAGTTTGCTATCTCCCAGGTAAGTTTAGGTTATTAAGTACCGAAGATTAGGTGCTACAAGAGAATGAACTTCCAAAATTGAAGATAAAAGACGCTTGTTTGGTAGGAATGAGGCAAACCATACTAGTGCACCTGTGAACCACCTCTGTTCACCTTCATCTCCCAAAGGACGCCGATTCATAAAGATAATCGTAATGACGTGCTTAAACTTTTGTTCTGTCAGTCTTTTTTTCCAGCGACGTTTCCTTTTTTTGCTTATGAAAAGCATATTTGTCTGAGTTGTATCCTTGCAGTTGCAGCTCGGATTCAGTACACGTAAGTATGAAAATGTGTTCCGTTTAAGCGAACGATTTAGTTTTAAGGAAGTCAGAAACCGTATCTATTGTCTTGTATTAACGCTGCAGATTGTACCGTACCTTTTCATGAATTATCAGAAAATGTAATTTTTTCCCCATGTCTTGCCTCACAACTCTTCCTTATTTCTGGCTCCTAAAAACCAAAACGAGTCTATAGTGCCGTAAAACCCCTACTCAAAATCTGGCTCCCCAGTGATGCCAACCGAGTGCCAAACACTGAGGGTGGAGAGTTGGAGCTACAAGTACGCCGAGAAGAAAGTGGAGGGGGCCTCGTTGTTCATCAACATGACCGTTGAAGATCGACAGTCCGCGGCCAGTTGCGACCTGGATAAATCCTTCGGCTTCTACAATGAGAACTCCACGGTGTGGGTGGATCATGGCTGCCGTGCTGACTTCAACATCTGTTACGTCAAAGGTAGGAGACGATAGTTGAGCAGGCATCTTCATCTTAGTCGATAGTGCCGTAAAAACACAAAATAAACGGATACGTGGCAACTTGCAATTACTTAAATGACATTTGGATAAATTTCTACCAACTGGGTATTCAGCAATTTAGATTTCGAAAATATCTTCTATAGTCGGGACAACGCCCGATTCCCAGAGACAAAACCTATGGATTTTGTAGGTCTCTTAGAATTCAGAGCCACATGCAAAAAAGTTGGAGAGATTCGCGTCTTAGATTCAGTGTAGTGGCCTCAAGTTGGGCAATTTGTTGTCCGGACTGTAATAGAGCTGTTATGTTGGGGAGAATATTTAAGCCCGAACTGAGAAATCGGTTCCGAAGTTTCAACATACTTGCATATTTTCACAATTGTCTTCGATTACTCACAGCCAGTGTTGGGCTTATTAAACCGTACAACTTCACCTATAATAAATGTTTAAGCTCGCATTGTAAAAGTTTAAAAACGGAAGTTTTCGGTGCAGGGGTATATAATATATAGGCATTTCTTTAGGGGAGGGGGGCGTACATATTGTATTGCTCAGAAAGGGGTAAACTGAGGTTCAAACCATGCATGCTGATGCACAAACGATTTATATAGATGTCCATTGTAGAATATATTTTTGTAATACCTGTATTCTTTCTCTTTACTTCGACTGGATCCAGGGCTCTACCTTTTATACAAGCAACATGATTTTCCAAAACATCTGGCGGGCTGGTGGCACTATAGATGGGTCCACCTTACGTTTCCACCGGTTTCTGTCGTACACTTTCCCTGTACTCTCACCATTGTGTCGATGTTTCTCTTTACTCCAACGAAACTGTCCTCCCTATCCACAACAAAATGTGAGGGATGCTGACAAAGGTAGTTTTAACCATACACCAATGGTGTTATCGGCGGTAAATCGACACGGGTCAAATGTGAAGTTCAACTGGTGCCATTTTCAAGTTTAAAACGCGTCTATTAACATTTCATACCAATAAAATGTATAAACCTAGCTTATACATTGACATATCTGTCTTCTGGGATGAAATCTGAGAAGTAACTTTCGTTAAAACTTCTCAAATGTTCGCTTTCAAGAACAAGCGGGCTAATCCAGATCGCGGTGTTTTCCAGAAATCTTAACCTGCACCAAAAGCATAGTTTGGTGTCACTGGTGTGTATTTGTTCGGTTATAGAGAGCTCCTTGGGTCTTTGAAGGAACTTACATGGGGCAAACACTTTATAGATTTTCTCAAATCGGCATTTTTCGGGATAGGACCCTTGTGCTTGCGACGACTTGTCCTTCCTATCCACATTCGAATCACCCACTTCCATGTCCGTCTCTTCAGGCACCAGCACCACCACTACGTTAAACATGAGCAGCTGGAACTACAAGTATGCAACCAAGGTCCTCCCCTCAGCCTCCTGCATCTACTCCATGCGAGTGGTCAACCAACAGTCTGCTGCCCCCTGCACTTGGGGAGCCACTTATGGTTTCATGGCCAATACCATGTGGGTCAGCGATGGCTGCAGAGCCGACTTCTGTGTCGGCTATTATTCCGCTTAAGCTTTGTCTTCGTATTCCTTGACAAGGTTTGCTGTCATATTCTATTGACAATTGTTGTATAAAAAGTTGATTGGAAACGAATTCTAGTATTCGTGTTTTCATTTTTTTTTTACTTTGCTGGTCTCCCTTTCTAATCACTCAAGCATTGAAAGTATAATTTTTAAAACGCTGTTATTATAAGAAAAGGGTATTATTAAATTTAGTTTTTCAGATTTCGTATTCTAGATTTAGTTCAATATTAGGAATATTGAGTCGATAGTGCCATAAAACACCTATTCAATCGCGTCTTATCCTCGTTTCTCACTATACAAGTACTGCTGTACGTCTGATTTCCAGTACATTTCAAGAGATGTATCCATCTGTGAGAATTAAATGACGCCCACGTATCCAGTTTAGTTTTAGTAACGTTTTAAGCCGCTCGCAACTGCATAAGGTCGTACGAGCGCCAAGGGGAGCATGCCAACAAGTCCAAACCGGGAATCGGGCTCGCTTTGCTCGCCTCTCGAGCCTCAACAGCAGTCTGCTTCAACTATCAAGGCACCCCGGAAATAGTAGTTCACAAGAGTGACAAACATAGAAAAGTAGATAAAAATGACGAGGATGGAGAAAAGAACAAAGGCAGTAACCCCCTCCCCCCCCCCCCCCCCCTCTTTGAGAATGGCCTAACAACTTCAGTCAGTTGCACTGCTGTGGTTGGGGTGGGGTTTACAAGAATCCATGAATGTTCCAATAGGAACAGTAAGGCAAGTAGCCTACTGCACTGAGACATTCTTGTCTCGGACAGGACTATCCTGTCCTGTCATTATACGTGTCAAAACGGATACCGCACTAGGTAAGGACTGATCCGGCGCATAAGGCGGCTTCTTTGTTGACCAAGGCGGGGTTAAAAATGCATTCCAAAATTTTCTTAAATATTGTCCACATTTTGATCAGCGACTCAAAATTAGCAAAAATCACACGATGAACGCAATATAATGCCCGATTACTAACTTAAAATTGTTTGTTTCTCCATTCGGCTCATAAAAAGCGGTGTTAGGTATATCCTTTAATCGCCCAAAGATTGATAAATGGCAAATTCCATACGCATTACAGAATATTGCATCAAATCGGGTTCTCGCGAGCCATTTTGCTTATTCTGAGACGCTGATTCCGAATATGAAATCTGTTTTGAGATGCGATAATCATTTTTAAAGTTTTGTGCCCCAAGTTTATTAATCCTGCGCGGCGGCAAATTTTAAAGTGATTATACGTCACAACGCTCAAGCCCCACGATGTTGACAGCAGGCGCCACCCAGTCTGGGACAGTTGTCCTAATACGGTTGGTGGCTATACTACATTGCCTCTGAAACCACAAACGGTATAACCCCGGGACTGGGGTAGTCCTGCCCCACCGATTTTGTAGCAATTCACAACTGCTCGTGACTAGAATCGGCAAAAATTTTCCTGTCGTAATAGATGCTGTACATTGCACTCTAAGGGCGAAACCAGAGAGCGCAGATTTCGGAGACTGACTCAGTAAGCGACGATAGGTATACAAATTCCCTTATGATTTCCAACTTGCCCCACATAGAGCTGGCAGACTGCAGGTGGCTTTAACTTACTTTAAGCTCGGATTGGCGTTGTCGGTTTTATCGGAATCAAAACAACTACATTCTTACGAAAAACTGGGAAGGGCGTCTCGCTGTCGCTTGCGACTTCAGTGCTTTCTTGTCGTATCTCCATTTTTTTAAACAGTAAAAATGTGACTTCTTCTAAAGCTCACTCTTTGTTGTGAACTGCTTTCACTGTTATTAAAATGGAGAAGCGACAAAAGCACTGAGGTCGCGAACTCATGCCGTCTCCAACTCGGGTTGAGCGGTTTACGTTTTTTTCCACCCGACTGGACAAGGGACCATTTCAGAGCTGGTGCTTCACGGAAGTCAAACTACATTTTTGAAATCAGCGTCGTCATATTAGGGTGGCAACAGAGCAGAATTACAATAATTACATTTTAAACAACAGTTTAGGATTTTTTAAAAATCCCCAAATAACCGAAAAAGTTGCATTGCCAAATTTTATTAACGAAGGATTGAATCCACGGCGCTACAGTGGGCACGGAGCAGACGCAGCGCTGGATAGAGGAGAAAGTTCAGCGTGTGCACTTGCTGCTGAAATAAAATTTCGAGCGGCTGAACTGTTATGGCGTGATTGTTTAGTGCCTGTAGTGTGTAGTCATAGTGAATTGTTATATTTTGACAACAATGGAGTCGGAGGCATTAGATCTAATGCACGTAGTTGAAAAAAGATGTCTTTATGACAAAGCAGATCAAAACTACTGCAACAGGGCCATGACATCGGCCGAATGGAAGAAAGTAGCCAACGAAGTTGGATGCAATGGTAAGAACTTTCTTTCTTTTTTCTGTTTGTCTGTCTGTCTATCCGTCTGTTTGTCTGAACGTATGTACACTGTACAGCATGTATACTTGTTTCAAACTATAGGCCTACTTCAGAGCTTATTAAAAGAGATGCAGTGATAACCCTTTTTAAATGAGAGTGTGGATTGATCAGACGTTATAGCATTTGCTGTTTTGCCATGGTAATGCACCCTGTGGTGACGAGAAATATCCAATGAAAGCATTTCTCACTTCCATTCTACTTTTGGTAGCTCTGCTCCTTATAACTTCTAGTCTGTCAAACGTTGGTAGGCCTGCTCGTGGCTCAACCACGTCATCCTCAATGTGCCGTAGCACCTATCTTCCAGGTTCTTGCATGATAATGAAATTGTGGAGCACTGATGGCCTTGACTGCATCTGTGCCGACTCTGGCTGTTCATCAATTTGGCGCAGGAGTATACGCCACATTTGGGAAATCCTACCAAAAGAGCATTTAACTGAATTCCTCGCACGTGATAGGCGATAATTCAAAAGCTCTTTCTCATGAGTTAATTGTCTTTTTGGAAATGGCTTCATCCAATTTCATCTCAATGGAAATGCATCATCTGCTACGAATGCAAATGGGAGAGTTGTTTCACTGTCTGTATCATGTGGTATGTCCTGCTTGTCTTTTTCCAAATTCAAACGCTCTTTTGCAGACAGGGGTTTCTGGAAATTGGTAGTTTGCTTCTCTATGTAGGGTCCAATTTTGTCTAACAAGAGCTGAAATGTGGAGGGTCTCATCCGGATATATTTCAGGCATTTTTCTTCGTCTGAAAGGATTTCTGTCATCAGGTGATGGTATTCACCATACTGTGTCTCTCTTTTTATTGATTCTCTGTACCCAATATCTACGGCGGGATCGTCTCCTGTTATGGAGCCATGAAAGCATCAACAATTGAAGAACCTCTTTAGCCGTCCTCATTGACTGACACGTTGCCGAATGAATCGACGGAACCGAAAGACGCAGCCGCTGTGTTTGCTAGATAAAAAGTCGGAACAGACGCGGCGAGTAACTTTAAAGTGCATCGCTGCAGCTGCGGCCACTGTGTCTGCGCACTAAGAGACAGAACACAAGGGCGGCCGATTTGTCACATAACTGCTAGGCACCGTAAGTTATAGGAATCCATCTATACAATTTCTGCAAGCGCACAGAGACACGGCCTACTCTCTGCGCCGATCGGCGGGATCGGTGGCGACTTATTTTATAGGAATGAAATATTGATTCTTACTCACCGAAAGCCGCTGCTCAGTGCAAAGAGTGCCCTCTCAATGAGCTGTCACCGGATGTGTGACGTCATAGGGCTGGACTGGGGACTTCTTCAACTGACCACTATCTCAACCACGAAACGTCGTGTACAAAATCTGATTACATATTTGAAATAACCGATCGAAATTCTGCAGGTTCACCGAGCAGAATTTGAGTTTGTGAATACCATTTTTAAAAAATCAATAAATATTTTTTTTAATCCATAGATTGTAGTTATTGAGTTGATAAGTGAGCTCTCTGTGTTGTGTGTGTGTGTGTGTGTGTGTGTGTGTGTGTGTGTGTGTGTGTGTGTGTGTGTGTGTGTGTGTGTGTGTGTGTGTGTGTGTGTGTTTGTGTGTGTGTGTGTGTGTGTGTGTGTGTGTGTGTGTGTGTGTGCGCGCGTGTTCAAGAAAAACAGTTGTTCACAAATTTTATTATTTTAGCGTGAATAATCTTTTTGTTTCTGTTGTATGCAAACGGTCTCCCGCACGGGATAAAAGGGATACATTTTATGCAAATTGAATAAAGACAGACAAGCTGTAGAAAGCAATCGGCTTTGGGGTAAAAAACATGAAAGTAAGTAGCATGTGCACGCCGATTCGTTTCTTCCTTAATTTTGGAAGAAGGCTATCCAAGATTAACAAACTTTTCATCCAAAGAAAACATTTTGGAATTTAAGGCACGAAAGTTGTTCACAAATTGGCACTTAAAGTAAAGCTCAACCTGTCATTCAACTGTGAAAATTAGATCTAGATCTAGTTCAGAGGAACAGTCTATACACGCGCTGAAAATATGTGTCCTTTATGTTCTACGCTCAGAAAGATCGGCGCAGAGAATATGTCACCGATACGCCGAAACTTTTTCGGTGACCTCTCTCTACTCGCCCTAATTCAAAGGTTTCAAACTCCTGACGGGTCTGTCCCGGGACAAACTGTCGTAGTGCGGTACTAGCCTAAATGAACCGCCAACTTGCTCTTTATATCCAAAGTAATGGCTTGTATAGGTTTTTCTTTTTTTAAAACCTTCAACACAATTCGGATCATTTAGGAGGCGTGCTTCCGACCCAGCCAGCCGGTCAACCTGGGGTGGGAGGTATACAACATTCAAAAGGACGGAATTCTCCATGATAATTATTCTCCCTACTCTGCAATTGTGAGACATCGTGGTGAAATCAGATGCTCGTCAAAATAATGAAATCGAAGATGTTGGCATTTTCCCTCCAGTTTGACAATTTGTTTTTCTGATTCGGTTGGGGTTTTTTTTTTTTGTTCAACACTTTTATGTCCATTTAAAATCATTTTTGGATTTACTGAAAAGCATTGGTAAATGTGTCCAAGGACTGTCACGCTTTGAAAGATCACCAAATTTTGGACGGCTATTTTCTCGCTACTTTTACCACTAAAACCAGACAACCCCGGCCTCCTTCAATCCCAAATGTCTTGTCTTTTGTTCCAGATAGGCCAGTATTTCGTTCACCAAAATATGGTCAGATGAACAAGTTTTAAAATGATGCCCGAAAATTGACGGACGCAATGATTCCACCAGGTCGTGACAAATTACTCTCCCTACTCTGTGATCGACCTTAAGTGCTGGTCAAAAGTATACGTGTGCGTGCGTCTTTGTAACGTTTTGTTCCACGTTGTCAGAATTTTGCTGCTTACCAAAACTATTCAAAAGTCCTATAGCTTTTTAAAAAAAAGAGATGCTACCACCATAACGTGGTGGTGACCGAGGTTGTTGTGACAGTGACACTACAGCACGGACACAGGTTATAATAATATGTCATTACGTGGTGGAATCGAGCACCCGTCAATTTTTGGGTATATGGGGTTATGGGTGTTCTTTTAAAACATCTTCATTTAACTTCCTTTTGATGAAAAGATCCATCCATGCTTAATAAGTCTAAAATAAACATTATTGCGATTGAGGGTCAGGGTAATCTGGTTTCACTGGTAAAGTTAGCGAGAAAATGGCCACTGAAGTTTGGTAACTTGCATTGCCTGAGAGTCCTTGGAGAAGGAAAAATTACATTTTTTGTGCCTTTTTCATTCAATAAAATCCACATAAAATTGGATTTTTAAATTGACATAAGTGAGATAAATTTTTTTTAAAAACATAGAAAAAAATTTCCCATCGATCAAAAAATGCCGATTTCTTTGACTTCGTTATTTTGACGAGCGCCTGATTTCGGAACTATGCCCCACATTATACAAATTATGTACATACCCACAAGCAGGCGACCTCCCAATACAGCTGATGGACCCATCATGATCTTCGAACTGCACCAACAAATCGCGGTCTAGAAGATTTCGAGAGTATCGATGCACAGCACTTTTCTGATTCTCCCTGAACATAAATGGAAAAATCAGTTTAGTTTTAAGAGTTTTACACTATTCACAACACAATTGGGTCATAAGAGCAAAATCCTCATCTGTTTGCCGAAAAATGTGGCTGTACTCATTTCACCAATAAATTGTACTCAGAATCTCAAAGTATCAATGACACAGCTCTTTTTCTTTGGTTCTCTTGAATACAAATGGAGGAATAAAAGTTAATTTTAATCATAGTCTCGAGAACATTTCCTTTTGAGACTTACAAAGAGGAACATACGCAAGAACCTTTAGTTCCTTAAAGAAATAAGTGATGAAGGACTCTTTCAATTATTTGAGAATGCCATATAGGACATACGCCAGACTAAAATCTCTGGTGCTTCCATTTTTACAACCCGTTGGGTCCTCTGATCTCTGTTTTTTGTAGTCTCGATGTGTAGGGACACATATCATTGGCTTGGCTTGTACTAACTCAACTACTAGTTTTCTATAATCGTCTATTTCTGAAAGACCTATGTTTACTTATTGGTGATACGGCGATCAATGGAGAGCTGGGATAAATAGCCTCAAATTTGTAGTTAGGTGACTCTTGTGTTGACATGTAAACTGCACAGTATTTTTATAAATCTTTTGCACTGAGCTTTAAGACGGATCTTTTACTTGACTTGCTAACTTTGCTACGTTGATTCCGAATATCACAATATCTTTTAAAATAAGATGGTTGAAGGAAATTTTGTTTCCTCAATTTTATTCCCCGCCTAATGAAAACGTCATGGGAAGCCGGCTGGAGTCGACTGTCACCACCAGCATGTTCATTTCACCTCAACGTGTGTTGAAACGCATTTCACGTTACAAGTTTCAAGCCACCTCCTATGTGCAGGCAGCCATTAAAATCTTTGTTGTCATTCTCTGTCACTCGTGTTTTATGTTTCAGATTTCACATATCTCGTTTCATCACATGTCTCATGTGGGGCCAGCCTCACAATACTCACATAGGGCATGAAGTAAAACGCGTGATGTGAAACATGAAATAGGAAACGTGAAACTAGAAACATCAGGAAATCACATAGCAACGGCGTTTGGCGAAATACGAAACGAAAAACAACATCAATTCAAAAGTAGGCCTACATGATAATTCAGTTGACAAAATGGACTCGTCAGATGAAGACACACTGAAGTTCTTAGTTCTACTGGGAAAAAGCATAAAAAAAGAAAAGGCAGCTTATTGTCTCGAGAGCATTTCCTTTTCAGACATAGATCTACACGAGGAAAATACACAACAACCTTTTGTTCATTATAGGGGGTGATCACAAGTGAATGCGGATCGGGTCGTCGGGTCGCTTTCTGGTGCTTTCAGTGCACACTGCAACCCTGCCACGATTGTACCCGACGACCTGGAAGTCAAAATAGAGAAACCTTTGACCTTCACGCGACTACACAGATGGCTTAAACCGGGTTACGATTGGCTGAACCTTTGACCCTTGAATACATTAAGTAAGCCTACGGTACTCTTGGATTTCCCGGCGCACTCCCTCTCTCTTTCTCTCTCTATCTCTCTCTCTCTCTCTCTCTCTCTCTCTCTCTCTCTCTCTCTCTCTCTCTCTCTCTCTCTCTCTCTCTCTCTCTCCCCATCTCTACGAAGGTACAATAACAAAAAAGTCCCCATTTTGTAACATGTATTACTACTAAATTCTTCTTTTTCTCCTCCTCTTCTCCTTCCTTTTCTTCCTTTTCTTCTTCTCCTCCCCCTCCTGCTTCTCCTACTTCTTCTTTTTCTTCTCCTCCATCTACTCCTCCCATCTACTCCTCCTCATCCTCCTCCTTCTTCTTCTTCGTCTTCTTCTTCTATGAGCGCTCCAAACCCTCTGTCAGAAGTGAGAAGATGGCATAGAGTTATGGAGACCGAAACTGGGATTTCCCAGATTACCGTAAACATACTTAATGTATTCATGGATCAAAGGTTCAGCCAATCGTAGCCCTGTTTACGCCCTCTGTGTAGTCTCATGTTTTAACCTCAATGGCTTCTATATTTACAACCTATTGGGTCCTCTGATCTCTGTTTTTGTAGTCTCGATGTGTAGGGACACATATCATTGGCTTGGCTTGTACTAACTCAACAACTAGTTTTCTATAATCGTCCATTCTGATAGACCTATGCTTACTTCTTGGTGATACGGCGATCAATGGAGAGCTGGGATAGATAGCCCAATTTTTTTTACCCCTTTAAAGCTCAATCCGAGTGGATCCGAGCATTTCTTGTCCACGGAACAACATTTTATCGGGAGAATTTATTCACTATGAAATATAAATAGACTGCACTGAGTGCTCAAGATTCGTTTCCACCAGTTTCCAATGTATCGTCCGTTCACGGGACTAACTAAGCGCAGCGCTTTTGATTTGATCCGTGATTCGACAAAACCTCCTGTCGGGAGGAATTTCAGAGACCCATTTCTAAAATCTAAATTTTGACTACAGATTTGAAATCAGCTTGAAAAATGACACTAGTTCAATACCAAACACACATTTTTTACATTATCTATGTTGTTGATAAATATTATTTACCCAGTAACGCCTGCAATTCTGCCTTCTTCTTTTCAGTTAATAAAGGAGCATCTAAGCTATTGCGTCCATAACAAAAGAAGTAAGACTCTCAGACGCAATTCTGATTATCTAGATCCACATCAAGATCCCGCCTTAAACACAACAGACGTGACCCCTACTACACACTAAATAGAGCTGATCAAGTCACAATCTTCCAACTCCGTTGCGGTCACAACAGATCCAAATACCACATGCACAATAAATTAAAAGTCCGCGATCTGTGAATGTGGACAAGACCAAGTGGATGCCAACCATACCCTTCAGCTTTGCCCGCGCTGTGCCACCCTTCGTACACAGACGTGGTAGAATGTGATTCCCCTTGAGAGAAAGCTCTATGGCAGTCTCCAAGATTTGCAGGACTGCACAGTTTGTGCGCGACATCGGACTGACTGTCTAGCTGCTGTCATCGAGAACGAGGAAGAAGAAGAAGAAGATCCACATCTATGCTAGCCTAGCATGTCAGCATGCGCCACCCCTGACCTACTAGCTACTGTCAACTAGATGACGTAAGCTAATATTATCACTCCAAAATTAAAAAAACCCCCGGAGACTTGGAACCATTCTCGGTCGTGAAATCTCGTCTGAGAAACGCTCGGATCCACTCAGTGGGCACCTTAATGAAAACGTCAAAGGAAGCCGGCGGGAGTCGGCTGTCACCATTAGCGTGGCTTGAGTCCTCGTCAGTGAATTGAGGTAACAAAATTTCCTTCAACATTTTTATTTTGAAAAAATATTGTGATATTCGGAATCAGAGTATCAAAATTAGCTAAGTCTACTCGTAAAAGATCCTGCGAGCGCCGTAAAACCCTCGACTTTAAAAAAGAAATAAACATGTCAACACAAGAGTCACCTAACTATATATTTGAGGCTATCTATCCCAGCTCTCCATTGATGGCCGTATCACCAAGAAAAAACAATAGGTCTTTCAGAATGGACGGCTATAGAAAATTAGTAATTGAGTTAGTGTACATGCCAGCCAAAAACACGAGACCCTACACATCGAGACTACTAAAACAGAGATCGGAGGATCAAATAGGTTGTAGAAATCGAAGCACCAGAGATTTCACCACAATAGAAACTTTGATAAATGTTGGTGTCCAGAAAAGCATCAAGAACAATAATGTAGAGACCTAAGTAACTTTGAATATCTGCACAAGACAAACGTTCTAAAAAAGGTGGAAATAATGCTTAGTGACCATAGTCACCAACTGACATTGGAATTTCAACTATCAACCCGCAGTAAATTATACATTCCCAAAAAAGCAAGAACAGACAGATATAGAAATTCATTCGTACCAACTGCAGTGTGGTTACTGAACACACAGTGCTACAAATGAAACACACACACACACACACACACACACACACACACACACACACACATACAGAGAGAGAGAGAGAGAGAGAGAGAGAGAGAGAGAGAGAGAGAGAGAGAGAGAGAGAGAGAGAGAGAGAGAGAGAGAGAGGGAGAGAGAGAGAGAGAATGTTTTACGGAGCGGGTTGTCCCAGCACGGGAGACATGTATTTACTAATGTCTTGCCTTGTGCGTATGCGTGAGTGCACCTATCCTTTGTAACGTCTACTGCCGTTGTTAACGACCTAGACAAAATTCTCACTGCGAGATGAATAAATATTGTCTTTGTCATTGCCATTGTCATTATTCTTAAGTCTGTCGTATGTCCTATATGACATTCTCATATGACATTCTCAAATAATTGAAAGAGCCTACCATCCCTTTTTTCCTTTTAGGAGCAAAAGTTTCGTTTTATTTTCCTCTTGTGTGTCTCAAAAGGAAATGCCCTCGAGACCATAAGCTGCGCTTTCCTCTTTTTCTGCGCTTTCTCAATAGAACTAAGATCATCAGAGTGTCTTCATCTGGCGAGTCCATTTTGTCAACTGAATTATCATGTAGGCCTTCTAAAAGGCAGCACTAAAATTTCTCGTACCTTCAGTCACCTATAACCTCCACTCGGTGTGTGTACTCACTTGCACACGATACAAAAGGAGCATACTTACTACGACGTTGGTATATTTTGTGAACCCAGTAACAGCGTTTGTTCAGCCTTCGTTTTCTCAACCAATATAAAACCATCCACTGAAATATTTCTTCGTCCATCTTGCATATACAGAGATAGGCCAGCCTCGAAAATATTTTTACATTAATAAATGTAAATGACAATCACGAACACTGATTTAAAAGAGTGAAGATGTCACCCCTTCATGGGGGACGTCGGGGGAGGGGAGAAGCCTTCACTCTGTCGCCGACTTTCCTCTCCCCTTGCTCTCCCCAAAAGGGAAGTGGGGAGGCTTGGGGCAAGCTCCAGAAAGGTGACTCTACTCTGTCTACACCTTAACATACATAGAAATGAAGGAGGAGGGATAAGGACGATAGTTCTTAGAGAGGAAAGAGGGAGCAAACCATACCAGAGCTCCGGCCAACCACTCACGGATAAAGTTGGAATTTAGGTGGTAGCCATAAATGTTACGGGAAAACGAAACGACACCGAGGTGAAATAAACGGTGACAACTTGGGGCTCTGTTATCGCATTTATCTTCGGTAAACGTACCCAAAGATCGTACATAACAAAGGGGATTAATTCTCCTCGTTTTGAGATACTTTTAAAAAATCCGAAAAGTGGGTTCTTAGTGGGTGGTCTAGAGTAGTTTGCTCCTTCTTTCCAATCAAACGTCTATCATCCCTATCTCTTCTTCTGCCTTTTGTGTTTGCTACCGTCTTGTGCAACCTAGTCTTTTTGTTTGTGACTCCCCTGTAACACGTCTAATCTTTGGCACTTACAAACATACTTAACACGCACACATCAATTCGGGCCACACACGAAACAGGCTGTCTTTGAGGCCCGACCCCATGTGGACTGCACATGCCTCAGACAAACCTAGCACAGGCCCAGCGTGGGCAAGCCCTGGCCGAAATAAAACAAATTATCCTCGGCCTGTGCAAGCACTGAACACGACGTAACTGAATTCTGTCCCGGCCTGAAATTTCCATGAGGCCAGTGTGCTGAGTAGAGGTGTTAATGAAAGAAATTGGCAACGTGCTCAAGAGATAATGCTTTGAACTTTGATATATAATAATATACTAAAACACCAATGCCTTTGGGAAATTAATTGCAGAGAAAACAGCAACAGACAGCTCAAAGACAAAGCATAATATGAGGAACTCTTTAGTTACGAGAAAAACTTTGACGCAAATGCCATTATGAATAGTGTCATTACAAATGTGAGGCAGCGCGGTGGAATCGGGCTCTCGTCAAAATAATCAAAGTAACGAAACTTGCATTTTTCCGCAGATTTGTGAATTTTTATAAAATTTTTGTTTTTTTGCTGAACACCTTTCATGCCCATTAAGGAACTTATTTCTGTGTGGATTTTTCTGAAAAACGTTGATTACAGGCGGCACAAAAAATGTAAATTTTCAGTTACCAAGGACTCTTAAAGCTAGGGAAATAACTAATCCTTGGCGGTCATTTTTTCACCAATTTTACCTCTGAAAACAGGTGAACCCCACCTGCTTCTTTCGCAAATATCTCGACTTGTATTCAAGATAAATGGATATTTTTTTCCTCCAAATAAGGACCAGTGAACAAGCTAAACGACAATACCATTAACTCAACATGCCCAAAAATTGACGAGAGCCTGATTCCACCACGCTGCCTCACATTAATAATCCTCGTATGATCTGCGTGTTGCAAGGGAAATTGATGTTGCAGTCAATCTCTCATGTGGCAAAATTGCCTCTCTCATCATGGTATTCTGTTTTCCTATCGAAGGACTCACAATATGCAGCAACTTTGTGAACGTACTCTCGTCCATTCGTAAATAATTCCGGTAGTCTGAAGAATAATCCCCCAATTTACTAAGCAATTTGATGTACGTGTGTTTAGACCTATGAAGAAGCCAGTTTTTGGACTAGACCCTTCTTTGCTTCATTTTCAAATATAGACCTATTGCTAGACATGTGGTTGGTCTCTTCGATGGTATGTACTAGGTTTGCACAGTCCTGGCCTGTGCCGTATGTGTGCACCTGGCCCGGGTCGCCTCAGCGGGCCTCGGGACAAAACTCAAGGCGGCACTAGGGCGGCCTCGCAGATCCCAAGGACGGCCTGTGTCGCGTGTGGCCTGCATTACCCGACAAATGCAAACAAATACTCAACCAACACAAAAACACCTACATACCAAATATACAAACACACATAATAAACATACAGCCACATACATATGCAAACTCGTACACATCAAACACACATCTGTTGAGGGTTTCCAAACATTATGTTGCTATCTTTCTACCCTTGCATGATTTGATGACAAGATAAAACTCTATTGATCCTTGAGGGAAATTGTTGCTGGATATACCAGAATATCAACATACAGAATCAGCATCAACACAGAATGTTAATGTTCTCATTACATCCAAGGCAAATGACAGGGGGGCTCTCGTGGTCTCAAGTTTGTCGTGTTCGCCTCTCATTCAATAGCCCCCGGCTTCGAAACCTGACAGCGATGGAAAAATATCTTTTCTAAAAATGTTTCTCATTTAACCTCCTTTCCTGCTCTCTAACCATGTTCTTTCTTCTGCTTTCGTCTCAACTTTCTCCCCCCCCCCCCCCTTTATTTGGCCCCCCTCCTCTGGGCTCCTGTCGCTGTCGGCAGCCTGTCTACATAACTGCTACTCATTGGCTCCTTACTGCTGTCCTTCGGCCACAGCCCCGATCTTAGAGTAGGTAAGAGCTAACACCTGGCCTTCTCAATAAGGGCAAAATATTTCGGAGGTCATGTGTTCAAATTGCGCATGTTAAGGATGCCTTGGTTGTCCAAAATCAATAAGAGTAGGGAACAGGACGTAAAAACCTGGCTTGGAACCAAAACAAGTTAGACGTATTAAATGGTAGGAGGTAAAGTGTTTTATTGCAGAAAGGTCCCAGCAGAAACATCTATCTACTCGAAGAAGAAGAAGAAGAAGAAGAAGAAGAAGAAGAAGAAGAAGAAGAAGAAGAAGAAGAAGAAGAAGAAGAAGAAGAAGAAGAA
>NW_004797303.1:1067257-1070242 GCF_000002075.1 Aplysia californica
AAGGAGGAGGAGGAGGAGGAGGAGGAGGAAGAGGAGAAGGAGGAGGAGGAGAAGGAGGAGATGCAACATCACACAGAAATAATTAATGCACAAATTACAGCCAAATTATTGTTCTTTAATACACACATTCACACACAACACACATTCAAACAGATACACACACCACAAACTGAAACACACACACACACAGACACACAGACAAACAGACACACAAATACACACTCGTACAAAAAATGAAGAAAGTAATAATAATGTATAGAATATGAAATACCTCTCTCTCTTTGTCCAGCAGTAAAAGGTGTGGTCCTTTGTTGTTTATGACCCAGCGAAAGCGGAAAAGCGGCCTGCCTTCGATCCCCAAAAATGTGCCCACCCTTTGACTGACGCGGTTACTGCGGGAGTGAAGACATAAACGTAATTGCCAATGGTTGCTGTATGTACGTATGTATGTATGTATGTATGTGCCTGACAAAGCCTGAGGTAACGTTTTTACATAATTACTGGACTGACCATGGTTGACCCTTGATTAGCATAAATCCCGCCACTACTGGCCTTTTGTTATGTCAACTGATTTGTACTTGACGTGGTAGATTGGGAATGATAATTAATGAGACAAAATTGCCCGCCTTTCCTTCATGATTTAAGTAGCCTAACTCGTCGTGTCCCCTTCTTACCTTTTCGCCGTAGTAAGTAACGATGTCGCTTCTTGGTGGAAATATTTTTAGAACGTCCGACAGATTCTATGTGGGTTTTTTTCTTTCCTACTGTAATATTCTTTCTACTGTTTCTGTCTCTCGCATGAGTTCCCTGCACTAAAGGCCCGTTATTGTGACTACGTACTTCTCTGTACTTCGACCTTGACAAGAAAGTTGCTCGCTAGTTTACCTCTGACACCAGCAACCCTTACCTCCTTCAACCGCAAATATCCTGACTTCTATTCAAAATGGAAACGTCTTTTTTTCCCATTCAGAATCAAGATAAATGTATAAACTTCAAGATAATACTAATAACTTTAAACTTAAAAAGGCAAAAAAATGACGAGCGTCTGATTTAACCTAGTATATACACAGAAATAAAAAGTAGATTTGCAATGGCTAAGACTAGTTTCCAAAAAATGAGCCCAATCCTGAGAAAAAAAAAGAAACATCTCAATGAGTACCAGAAATGAAAATTCTAAAATGATAGGCATGGTCAACCGTTCTATATTGCTGTGAATACTGGACAATTACTAAAGACAGTGAAAATAAAATAGAAGCAACAGAAATGTGGTTTCTTAGGAGACTGCTAAGAATATCGTGGAAGGAAAAGAAATTAAAAGAGGTAGTGATTGATGAAGCCCACGTGGGACGCTCACTGTTAAAAACGCCCAGGAAAAGACAACAGGAGTTTTTGAGACACCTGAATAGACATAAGGGTCTTGAACATCTAGCTCTCACTGGCAAAATTGAAGGCAAACGAGGCAGGGGTAGGCCCAGAGCAATCTATTCAGAGAATCTAAACAAATGGAGTACTGGGAAAGATCAGGGAAACGTAGCTTTTTTTAAAAGAGCATCCGACCATAGGAATGATGGAGAACCATGATCGCCGATGTCTATCGTAGATCTGTCACTGAATGAATGAATAGACACATCAATAATGGTTCTGCAACATATCTAGCTCACGTCCAACCTCCCTGAATAAGAGGACAAAAACACTTTTTTTTTAAAAAGTAAGTAAAAAGAAGAAGCCGTGATTAAGTCCTGTTTACCCTTTAATTCTCCTGGCTGCTTGAGCTCCAACCAGGAGAATGAAAGGGTGGGCAGAAGGAGAAGTAAAAGAGGTGATTGTAGGCATGATCAGCAAGCCAACGCTTTCGTAGATCCTGGAGAGGAGGAGGTAGCAGCTCTGACATGTTACCACCTGCAAAGATACCAGGTCCTATTCTCCAACCAAGCCAGTAAGTTAGTTAGAGTCCATGACAGTGCCTGCTCTATGAAACTTCAGAGGTCGAAGAAGTAATGAGTCCAAATTAAACAATAATGCCAGATCTAAAGCGAATGTTGATGACATGAGGTTTAGATGGCTGGTCTATGGGGTGTGTCCTTGAGCTAGACACAACTAACTCTGGCATAAAGAACAGGGCGCTGTACAGTGGCGACAAGCAATGGCATGTGTGTGAAATTATTCTTCTTTGCTGTAACAGTAGTGCATATTTAGTATTTTTAGTATGCATAATTTTGATTTATGACTTATGATGTAGGTCAAGATTTCTTGAAACCCTCGAAATCTAGGTTAGCCTGCTTGTTCTTAAAAGCGATCAATTCACAATTAAAGACTGATTTGAACCGAGTGAACCCATTCACCTCGAAGGAAATCAAAATCATACTGAAAGAAAAAAAAAAGAATTAAAAAAAACAACAACCTGACAGGATGCACTAAAGTGCAGCATCATGGAATCCGGACGTATTTTTGTGATTTGAGAACTTATTTCCTTTTTTCCTTTTTTGTGAGGCTTTGTTGCTGATATCTCATGCTGTCGTAAAAGGATGTAGATCTATGTGTGTTGAGATGGTAGTGTAGTCGCGCAACTCTATTTGCTGATTCTTTACCGTAAGTGAGAGGTCAAATGACTGGAAAACAATAAGATCAAGATCAATATGTGGCACTACGCGATGAAAGCAGACACTCGTCAATATTTGGGCATGTCGAGTTATTCAATTCAATGGTATCATCTGAAATCTTTATTCATTTGTCTTGCTTTCAATGAAAAAAAATACCTATAGATCTATATCTTGAATAGAAGTCAAAATATTTGCGATTGAAGGAGGTGAGGCTGCCTGGTTTCAGTGGTGAAATTTGCCTGTCAATGGCCACCAAAGTTTGGTAACTCCAATAGAAGCTAGAGAGTCCTTGAAAACTGGGAAATAGACATATTTTGTGCTTTTAATCAAAGTTTTCCAGTAGAATTGACATGAAAGCATATTTTTGTATGGACAACCCCCCCCC
>NW_004797303.1:1071934-1076831 GCF_000002075.1 Aplysia californica
CTCTGTTCCTGGTCTTCATCTATATCCTCAACATCTTCTCTCTCTCTCTTTCTCTCTCTTTCTCTCTCTCTCTCTCTCTCTCTCTCTCTCTCTCTCTCTCTCTCTCTCTCCTCCCACTCTTTCTCCATCATCCAGGTGTGGTCAGTAACATACTTCTGATGGCCATCCTGCTTAACTCCAGAGCTCTGAGAGACAACTTTGTGTCTCTGTTCCTGGTCATTATCTCAGTCCTCAACATCCTCACCCTCACCACCAAGATCGTCCCTCGAGAACTCCAAAGACTGATAGGATGGGATCTCCTCTCGTCTCCCATGACTTGTCGGTACGTCAGTGCGGCATTGTTTGTTGTTTGTTTGTTTGTTTGGTTGGTTGGTGGCGGGTCGGATGTTTGTTTGTTTGTTTGGCTGGTGGTGTGTTGAATGTTTGTTTATTTGTTTGGCTAGTGGTGTGTTGAATGTTTGTTTATTTGTTTGGCTGGTGGTGTGTTGAATGTTTGTTTATTTGTTTGGCTGGTGGTGTGTTGAATGTTTTTTTGTTTGTTTGTTTTACTAGCTGTGTGTAGGGTGAGATCCTAAGGAGTGTTATTGATTTGATTTGTTTTGTTTGTTTATTTGATTCGTTTGTTGTTTGTTTGTTTCGCATATTTGTAACTTTTTCTTTCGCTTCGTTTTCGAATGGGAAAAGGAGTTTATGGCAGGATCTTAAGAAGAGTTATTTATTGACTTGTCTTGCTGAGTTTGTTTATTTGTTCGTTTGCTGCTTTCCTTTTTGTCGTTCTTCTAATCTTTTTTGTTCGTCTTGATTTCCAACGTGAGAAAGAGTTCCTGTTTTTTTTATTGATTGAAATGGCTCATGAAATGCGTCATATTATCCCTTTATTTGCCCGTTTCTGTGACTTTTGCATTCATAATTCAATGCCCTCTTTCTTTACCCCCCCCCCTTCCTTGCCTCCCTTCCCCCTGACCTATTTGGGTTTTTTTAGATCACATCAGCCGCCCTCCTCCAACTCTCAATTCTCAGACCCTTGTGTATAACCTACCACCACTCGAAGTCTGAAGAAAATATCGTTACGCTCATAATATAATTGGAGTTTTGTTGTTGTTGTTGTTGTTTTTTTTGGGGGGGGAGGGGAGCATACCCCGAAAGTCTAGTTTCAGCTCAAAATTATGGATTTTAAATTGTAGGCATTTTTAGCCTCCTCAGCCACTCCTACAAATATTTCATCACATAAAAAAAACCCAAAAGCTTATTTCTTGCCATACCAGGCACGTTTGTCCCCACCATTTCCTCATAAAGTAAATATTGTATTTTTCTTTATCACCCGTTTTCTCAAAACGCGATTTTTTCTCTATACGTCTTTGAATAACTCCACCACGTTTCACCAAATCTTCATGAAATTTTCAGGGAATGAAGAGAAGATGTAATACTAAACATCTGAATTTGTGATATATGGAGATTTTTGTTGGTGGTGTGTGGGGTGTAGATTTTCACGGATTTTTTGCAAACATGAAACCTACCTCAGGAAAAAATGTATTTAAATGTTTCTAATTCGTTTAGGAAAAAGTCAACTGACAGATTTGTAGATGTAATGTTTGTTAACATGCTTGCAAAAAAACTCCCAAAACCCCAATCAATTTCCATGAAAAATAAGTGCGGTGTTCGTTACGCAAGACATGTCAACAACATCCCCTATGGCCGCCGTATCTATGGAAACAAACTTTTTTCTCAAATTTGATTGTAGATTTTGAGACTCGTTACTATGCTTGTTATATGTGTGTGTGAAATTTGGACCAAATTATAATAATACAAATATAAAATAATATTGAGAGCACCAAAATTCAAGTTTTTCTTACTGACAATTATTCGAAAGAAACAGTTTTTCCCCTCTCGTTTTCTCAACATGGCTAAAGTGACTTACACGTTTATCCTATCATGTCTATAATGTCGGTTACTTCAGCTGCTATGTATGTGACGTCTTTTGCTTTGTTGGTGATATCATTTGCTCTGCATACTCTGTAAGTGATGTCATCTTCTCCTCTATAATTTACGGCGTCAACCGTTTTTTTTTGTTTTTTTTTTGGCTACTTAATATATTCTGTTGGTCATTGCTTATGTTGGTGGCCTCATTTGTTTCTATATTGGCGACTATATGGCGTCATCTGTTTCTATATTGGTGACAATCTGGCGTCATCTGTTTCTATATTGGTGACAATCTGGCGTCATCTTTTTCAAGATCTATATTGGCGACTATTTGGCGTCATCTGTTTCTAGATCTATATTGGCGACTATATGGCCTCATCTGTTTCTATATTGGTGACTCTGTATCCTAATCTGTTTCTCTATTGATGACTCTATCTACTCTATTGGTGAGTATTTTGGTGACCTCATCTACTGCTCGAGACGAGACGTCATCAAATCCTCTTTATTGGTGGTTGGCGGGTGCTCTGGTGGGGTTTGCTTCTTCTTTCCTATCCAATATATTATACTAGCTGGGCCCCCGTTCGATGAACGGATTGAGACTAGAAGCGTGTTGATTGTTCCCAGTAGCAAGAAAAAGAATTTGACAAAGGAGTCCAGAAATAGCGATGATGAGCATCAAGCGAAAGGGTCACAGTCGAATTTAGCACCAAGTAAAAAAAAAGAAAACATGAAGCTCGATCGATAGATCTACGGGCCGCACACTTAAAATAGTGCTCAGTATTGCGCGGCAGTGCGTGATAGTGTCGAACGGAAGTACGACTTGAAATAAACAAACTTGGCGAATTTTCTAAAATTACAGAGACAAAAGCGTCGGCCTACAAAAGCGATCGACGAAATAAAGAAATTTAGCTTTCTGCAGCAAAACTGACTCAAAATTGAAAAAAATGAAGGGCGTCATGATCTGGAGAATATTATAAAGAATCTTTGGCGAAAACCGCATGTCGATCGATGCAGCCATTAAAAAGCCTTTTGAGTAGCAAAATTCGGTCACCACAAATGGATAATAGATAATATTGTCATCCCGATATCTACCATCCTTGTTTGTTGCGTTGGTTACTTTCTTGTAAGATCTCTAATCTTCGGCCTTTTAATATGTGAGGCGTTCTGGCACAATGAGTTATTTCTCGGATTTTAGCACCATGGAAACAGATAGAGACCAAGTTTATCGTTTTGGTTTCTACAATTGTTTAATATAAAATATATTTATTCAAATAGTGGATATCATCCAGATAATGAATGTAGGTAGTCAAAACGGTAAAATTTAATAGAGCTATTCAAAGAGTGAATGTTATTAATCAAACAGGGAATGTCGCAACTGTTTTTAAAAATTGAATGTATCCACACAAAGAATGAAAGTAACTATTCAAACAGCCTACATAGGTGCGCTAAGTGCGGCCTAGAGACAAATTATTTACTCATTGAAGAAAATCGCATCAGTTGAAAATCTAAACATTCTCCATTCGTGGATTGCGAGAAGTAATTCATTTTGTCAGCACGCCATGCTCTACTTGTATTGCAAGTGCCGTAAAAAGCGTACTAAAACAAACCAACTCCCCCCCATAGTGACGTCATCTGCTCTGTCTGTGACGTCCTCAGAGTATGGAGCATGGCCATCATTTTTTTCAAGTTGTCCATCAGCTGGACTATCGTGGTGCTTGGGGCAGCCCGGCTCGCTATACTGGTCAGCCCCAAAAGGTTGGTACATACTAAACAACTCCGTGGTCAGTCCCAAAATGTTTGTACAAACTAAAAAACTGTGTCGTCTATGGTCTCCCCAAAATGTTCATAAAAGCAAAACAACTCTATGGTCAACTTCTAAATCTTTGTACAAACTAAACTACGCTATGGCTTATAGTCTCCCTAAAAAATTGTACAAACCAGACAAATCTATGGTCCATGATCTTCCCGTAAAGTTTGTAAAAACTAAATAGCTCTGTGGTCTATGATCTTCCCAAAATGTTTGTATGAACAAAACAACTCAACGATCTATGATCTTCCCATTAAATTTGTACAAACTAAAGTTAAACAGCTCTGTGGTCAGCCCCAATAGGTTGGAATAAACTCTGGAGCGCTATGAGATGTGATGTAACATGTGCTGGCCTTTGTGTAACGTTAAACTGTAGAGTTATGAAGTCTACGGTGTATGGCTCAACACAGGAGAAAATACGACTAGGCCTACATGTACTCTTATTGTTTATTTTTTTCTGCAGTCTTCCGATATTTTGCGACGATTTAGGTACTTTAGGAGGTTGGTTAACACCGTAGGAAAGGGATACAGCATCCCAGCAGACAGACAGAAATATTTAATTGAAAAACAACAAGCAAATCTCTCAACCATGGAATTGAATGAATGACTTCTGTGTGCGACGGCGAACTGTCTAATCACTACGCCACAGACGCCGGACCAATTAATTATTTTTTTAAAACATTGTTGGTGATGCTGTAATTTTTCTTGTTGTTGTTGTTGCTGTTGTTGTTGTTGTTGGTAGTGGTGGTGGTGATGGTGTTGTTGTAATGGTGATGACAGCAGATGATTGTAGGGCGCCACTGGCAGGTCCTACTTTTAAAAAACACAACTTTTCTGCACTAGTTTCTGTGTGTCTTACTTTTTTCTGTACTCAACTTGGTGATGATAATGATGATGATAATGATGATGATGATGATGATGATGATGATGATGATGATGATGATGATGATGATGATGATGATGATGATGATGGTATGGCTTCTAAATGATGTGACGACTCTTAATGTTTCTTTTCTTTTTTCTACAATCTTCAGATGTTTTGCGACAATATGGGTACTTTAGGAGGTGGGTTAACCCCGTAGGAAAGGGATGCAGCATCCCAGCAGATAGACAGTCAGAGCATTCCCCTTTCTTTGGCATTTCTGATTTGGATGCAACGCATTACGCCCC
>NW_004797303.1:1077056-1078912 GCF_000002075.1 Aplysia californica
TGTGTGTGTGTGTGTCTGACTGTGTGTGTGTATGTGTGTGTGTGTGTGTGTGTCTGACTGTGTGTGTGTATGTGTGTGTGTGTGTGTGTGTGTCTGACTGTGTGTGTGTATGTGTGTGTGTGTGTTCTTATTAATTTGAACTTAACGTAGCCACATGGAATGTGAGAACAATGTACCAGAAAGGCAAATTAGATCATGTAGAGCAGGAAATGGATACGATGAAGCTAATAATATGTTAGGCCTTTCAGAAGTTAGATGGGAGGGGGCAGGCTTGATTAAAAGAGGATCCAAAACAATTATATATTCAGAAGGAAATACCCATGAAACAAGAGTAGGAATTTTATTTGACGAAGCAACAGCAAAGAACATCAAATATTTGGGGAGAGTTTCAGAGAGAGTCATTGTGGCTAAATTAAAAGGAAAACCTTTTGACATAGGTGTCATCCAAATATATAGGCACCAACATCAGAGCACGACAACGAGGAAATTGAGATTTTTTATGAAGACTTTGATAAGGCAATGAAACAGTTAAAATCACAAGATGTAAAGGTAGTCCTGGGAGACTTTAATGCCAAAGTAGGAAGTACACGTATAGAAGATATAGTTGGACCATGGGGACTGTGTAAAGGGAATGAACGTGAGGAACGACATTTAGAATGGTGCAGAGAAAATAATCTTATGATATCAAACACCTCGAATAAAAATCACCCAAGAAGACAATACACTTGGTAGAGTCCTGGCGATAGAAGTAGAAATCAAATAGACTTCATACTTATTCAGAAACGTTCTAGAAATACAATAAAATCGTCTAAATTACTGCCAGGAGCAGACTGTGATAGTGACCATGTACCAGTCCTGTGTAAAATGCGGATGAGACTGAAGAAACTTAAAAAGTCAAAGTACTAACCAAAATTTGACAAAGGTCTTTTAAAGACAAATTAGAAATTGAAAGAACCTTTCTCCATATGTAAGCAATAAATTTCAAGCTTTGGAAAACATTACTAAAAGGAAGAACTATGGAAGAAAATGGAAGACTCAAAAATGGAAGCTGTGAAAGAAAATATCCCCCAGAAAGCTAAGAGAGAAAATGCAACGAAGCAAAAGAAACATGGAAAAATGATCAGTGTCAACAAATAGAGAAGAACCAAAAACAAAGACAGCAAATACATGTATTCCAAGATCGAAGAAGTAAGTGGGATAAAAGGATGCTCAAATACATGATGCACAAGATCAAAAGGAGGAGGTATTTGATGGAGAACGGGGATGTCTTAAATAAATAGAGGGTCAGAATACAGAGAAGAACAGTTCAAAGATAATAGAGGAGAAAACCCGGTAATAAAGAATGAAATAAATGGACCACCAATACTGAAATCAGAAGTACAAGCTTCCATTAGGAAAATGAAACAAGGAAAAACCACAGGGCCAGATAATATTCCTGTTGAAGTGATTGTCGCGCTTGAAGAACTAGGCACTGGAATAACAACAAAGCTCTTAAATGCCATTTATGATATTGGTGAGATCCCAGAAAATATGATGAAGTTAGTTTTATAGCTTTACCTAAAACACCAGGTGCCACTGAGAGTGATTTGCATAGAACAATCAGCCTAATGAGTCATTTTGCAAAAATATTGCAGCGAGTAATAATGTGAAGATTGAGAAAAAGTGTAAGACCAGAGATACTTAAAACGTAATTCGGCTTTGTTCCTGACAAGGGCACCAGAAATGCTGTATTCACCGTAACAATGATACTGGAAATTGAAGATCTGTATTTGTACTTCATAGATTATTCAAAGGCGTTCGATAAAGTTAGACATGATGACCTATTTAAAATACTGGAAAAGCTAGACATAGATGGA
>NW_004797303.1:1079012-1080254 GCF_000002075.1 Aplysia californica
TTTGTACTGGGACCAAAACGCTGCTGTACGAATTAATGGAGAATACAGTGAATGTAAGCAGATTAGGCGAGGAGTGAGGCAAGGATGTGTTATGTCACTAGACCTCTTTAACATCTACTGTGAAACCATCCTTAGAAACATAAAAGAATGCCAAGGTCCCAGAGTAAATGGAGAAAATATTAATAACATCAGGTATGCAGATGACACAGTTTTAATAGCAGGCTCAGAAAAGGACCTTCAATTGCTTCTAGATACTGTTGTAACAGAAGGTGAACGTAAAGGATTAGTGTGGAGTGCAAAGAAAACGTAACGCATGGTAATATAAAAAAAGCAGCAAATCCTAGTTGTAATCTCATTAGCAAAGGTGAAAAGATCAAACAAGTCTAACAGTTTAAATATCTAGGATACTTGATAACATCTGATGACAAATTTTCCACAGAAATTAGACGGAAAATTACAAAGGCTAAGGCTAGTTTCAATAAAAATGAACCCAATCCTGAAAAAAAAGAAACATCTCAATGAACACCAAGATGAAAGTTCTGGAATGTTATGTTTGGTCAACCCTTTTATATGGATGTGAATGCTGGACAATCATTACAGACAGTGAAAATAGAATAGAAGCAACAGAACTGCGGTTTTTTATGAGACTGCTAAGAGTATCCTGGAAGGAAAAGAAATCAAATAAAATAGTGCTTGATGAAGCCCACGTGGGACGCTCAATGTTAAAAACAATTAGGAAACGACACATGCAGTTTTTGGGACACCTGAATAGACACAAGGGTCTTGAATATCTAGCTCTCACTGGCAAAATTGAGGGCAAACCAGGCAGGGGTAGGCCCAGAACAAAATACTTAGGGAACCTAAACAAATGGGTAACCGGGAAAGATCAGGGAACCATAGCTTTATTGAGACCATCAGAGCAAAGGAATGAACGGAAAACCAAGATCGCCGTTGTCTGTCGCAGATCTGGCACTGGATGATGATGATGATGTTATAGTTATTCCTGCTCTCCATGGGGAGCTAAGATTAGGACTTCAAAGAGGGGTATTTACTTATCAATGATTTATCCACATATGCAACGCAGGTGTACATAATACACAAGATATCAGTGACTGATATAACTAGCCCAAAACTTCATTCAAGTGTACACACACACAAATCTGTTTTAGTCTAGTGACATCATAACAGTAACACAAGCTTCATTTAAGAAAAAGATGCATATGTGTGTGTGTGTGGGGGGGG
>NW_004797303.1:1081054-1082085 GCF_000002075.1 Aplysia californica
GGGGTTGGCTCATTGCCTTTAATTTACAATTTTTAAACATTATTTGAGGAGTTAACTTTTTAAAAGTTGATTAATGACACAAGAAGTGTAAATATTAGTTGCCAAGGACTCTCAAGCTTCGGAAATTACCAAATTTTAGCGGCCACTTTCTCGCTAATTTTACATTTGAAACCAGACGACCGCTATCTACTTCAGTCACAAATATTTCAACTTCTATTCAATATAGATTGGGCTTTTTCACAGAAAGAAAGACAAATAACAAAACTGATACCAATAACTCTCTATTAATTTGTTGTCCCACGTTTTGCCTCTAAAAGGTGTCATTGGTGAGCTGTGGCGTATGCCATATTATGCGTATGCAAAATGTACGATAAGCGGTAAGGGCCTACTGTGAACAATTCTATTTTCTGCATGACGGAGATTTATAATATTTTATATAAATTTATGCAGAAATGGTTTTTTTTCAAGCTAGCCTCAATTGCTGTGGGAAAGTATGATTAAGTTAAGACAAAACTGATACAAACTGTTGTGCAAAGTTTGGGTGACACTGTTTCACCTGTTAACGAGATTATTCGAGATAAGTTTCGCCTTGAATTTATGACCGCACTAAAGAGTGTCGTCCATCACCAGGCCCTGCTTCCGCCATCACCGCTACATCTACCGCCTGGTGGAGATCATGATGATCAGCCTCATCCCCGCCATCTTGATCTTCTCTATCAACTGCTGCATCTGCTGGGCATTCTGGGTCAGCAACTTCTCGTGCCAGGATTTGAAATGGAGTACGGTACCTTCATTACCTCGCTGCCTCAGACTTACAAAGTTCTCTGTGCTCAGTCCCTAGTTTTGAGAATTTTGAGATTCACAACGTGTCAATCTTTTGGGAATGTAATTTAACAAATATTTTGATAGCAATTCTGAATAAGCTTACGATTCTGATGTAGCAGATTCAGATATAACATTTTAATTTTTTTTTTAATTATTTATTTTATTTTACCTCTTGGTCTTTGAAACTCAAAACACACATCCAAAGA
>NW_004797303.1:1083492-1085420 GCF_000002075.1 Aplysia californica
CATACACACACACACACATACACACTCTCTCTCTCTCTCTCTCTCTCTCTCTCTCTCTCTTTCTTTCTCTCTCTCTCTCTTCTGTCAGTCTGTCTGTCTGTCTGCCTGTCTGTCTGTCCGTCTGTGTCTCTCTCTTTCTCTCTCTCTCTCTCTCTCTCTCTCTGTATCTCTTTTTTTTTGGTAAGTGCTTTACGGCGCTCGCAACTGCATAAGGTCATATGAGGGCGCGGGCCAAATTTTTTTTCAGAGTGGTAGGAATTTTGCTCGGGTTGCGGCCGAAGCCTACTCTTATATCGATTTTAGACCACAAGAGGATCTTTAACGTGCGCAACTTGCACACGGGCACTCCGAGATTGTTCGCCCTTGTCCGAGTAGGCTAGGTGTAAATCTTTCCTACCAGAAGATCAGGGGTGTAGCTGAAAGACAGCAGTAAGAAGGAGCCAAGGAGTAGCAGTAGAAAGGCTGCAGAAAGAGTCAGGAGCCAAGAGGAGGGGGGCAAAGGAGGTGAATGGGTGGGGACAGAAAGAGGAAACGAAAGCAGACGACAAACATTGCTAAAGAGCAGGAAAGGAGGTGAAAGGAGACAATTTTAGAGTAGAAAATCTTTCGGTCGCTACCCAGATTCAAACGCGGGACCTTTGAATGAGAGACCAACACCTTAACCTCTGGGCCACGAGAGCCCCCTTTTGTATCTCTATCTATCTATCGATCTATTTAATCACTATTTAAACGCTGCGCAGAAAACACGCTCCGTATTTGGAAAAAGTCAATACAACAAAGTGAACATTTTGTGGGTTCAAACGAATCATCGTTTTGGGGACACCACTACACCCAGATAGATATCTATATCTAGAAAAAGTCAATGCAATGAAGTTTGACCTGATGTAACCATCGACACTGCGAAGCACACATCCAAACAGAGTTTGATATCGAGATTTGTCATTTCATCCCAAATGTAACAGAGAGTTGCGAACAAAGGGCCTGAATTGGGAACGAGGTCGCTTTTCTTCAGCCGCTGTTTCGCAATACTTCACATACCTGTGGTATTCATATTATCAGGGCTGTTTACCGGTGACCCCTTCAACATTGTTTTGATTTTGTTTTCCAAGAATTGTATAGTGGTATTGGTCCTATAAGAAAGTTCTTTGCTAAACACGGAGTTGTCTACTTGAATGGCACAATGACACAAGTAAGGTTAAGACATGACGTTCCAGCACTTGCGCGAAGTAGTCCACTAAACAAAACCATCCGGTGGTTCTCACGTCAGCGGTTTTGTACATTCTACCCCAGACCACCCAAAACTTTGGCAGTTTCGTAGCCTCTGTTCCTCACTGACACATGATAATGTCCAAAATCTAACACATTCCATATGCAAAAATAGGTTTTGTGCTCGACATGAAACCAATAGCGCCTAAACAAAAACAAAATTAAAACTAGTAAACCCATGTAATTGTTAAGTCCAGGTTTTGTATATTTGCAACTGCTCTGTTTTTCTTCTCTGTTTGAAAAATCATCGGAAGATGCTTTCCATTGTAGAGACAACAATATTCTCTTTTCATTTGATATTCAAAATAAGTCCATTCCACCATTGTCACCCGTTACTTGTTACTTGTAACACCCCAATAAACGCGCGAACGCAATTTCACATTTAATTTATCTCATTTCGCACAAATTTTCCAAGCCTGATTTGTTCAGGTCAGTTTTGAGGGACCATATCTTGGGCGTCTTTTCACAAAGAAGAAATATGAATACGTGAGATGATGCTGAATCTATTTAGCTTTAAATTGGTATGCAGCATGAGCGGGTAGTACAAGGCTATACCACGATGATTGGGTGATTACATTTTAAAGTTTCTTTTGGACCCCTATACACATACTTCTTCTTCTTCTTCTTCTTCTTCTTCTTCTTCTTCTTCTTCTTCTTCTTCT
>NW_004797303.1:1087796-1089560 GCF_000002075.1 Aplysia californica
AAGAAGAAGAAGAAGAAGAAGAAGAAGAAGAAGAAGAAGAAGAAGAAGAAGAAAAATAAACCAGAAAAAAAGGACTGATCAGAGGTTTGAGTTTGTTTGTTTCTTTGTTTGTTTCTTTGTGTATGTGTGGTTGATTTCAGTTGTTTTAAAGGACAAAATTAAGAATAAAACGTTTATTTGATATACATCGGGAGACGAGATAGATTGTTTGTTTACATTTGTATTTTAAAAGTTTGGTAAGTGTTTTACGGCGCTCGTAACTGCATAAGGCCATACAGTAAGAGCACGTGGGACACATTAAGCATTTTCAGTTTGATAGGAAATAATTTGGAATATTGCCCATGTGGTGTCCGAAGCTTACACTTATCGATTTTAAGACCACCAGACGATCTTTAAAGTGCGCATCTTGCACATATAACCTCCGAGATTTTGTCGTTCTTATCTTAGAAGGCTAGGTGTTCGATCTTATCTACCCTAAAATCAGGGATGTTGCTGAAACACAGCAGTAAGGAGCCAAAAAGAAGCAGTAGAAAGGCTACAGAAAGAGTTTAGAGCCAAGAGGAGGGGGTAAAGGGGAGGGAGGGAGGGGACAGAAAGTGGAGACAAAAGCAGACGACGGAACATGGTTAGAAAGCAGGAAAAGAGGCGAAAGGAGAACATTTTAGAGACGAAAATGTTCCGTCGCTGTCAGGTTTCGAACCCGGGACCTGAGGTGAAAATCGTACCTCTTGACCAAGAGAGCCCCTATCTGGGTGAAGTGAGGAAAACTTGTGTGAAGTAGGTACCTCAGTTCTATCTCACATTTTTGGCCGTTTTGAGTTACTAAGACCAGCCATGCGGTAAAAAATAAGATAGTTGCTCTATCTGCCCTATCAAAATCGTAAGATTATTTTAAGTCGTTATCAAAATATTCAAAGAATAGCTTTTGAAAAAACTTGGCATGGCGTGAAAAAGTTTTGGCGTCAAGTTTCTCAAAACTAGGTATTGATAAGATAGAACTTTGTAACTATAAGTCAACGAAGTGTCTTTTCCAAGAACCCAACGTCAGTTTGTGACTTGAACTCCACAAGTAGAACCCGCAACCTAACGATAACGAAAATAACCACTACGGACTACCGACGTCGTGCAGCGGTTAGGCCCTTTGTTGTCGCACTTAGGAGACCCGAGTTCAATTCCTAAATGGGGAGAAAAAATGTTACCATCTCGTTGTTTCTACTGGGACGATGTCTCCATCTCTGCCTGGGTTGACCCTGGCTGGCAGGGTAGAAAGCTTGCCTCCTAAATTATCTAAATTGTGTTGATGGGGGCGTAGCAAAAAAACCCACAACAAACAACCCCCCCCCCAAAAAAAAAAAACAACAACAAAAAAACAACAAAACAAAAGCAACAACAAAACAAGCAAACCAAAAAACACAACAAGAAAACAAACAAACAACCAACAACAACCACCGACATTTTAAAAAGTAATCACAAAACGACATCAAAAACAAATATATGTAGTAGTTTGTTTTTTTATGGTTTTATTTCCTGCTTTCTGATCCCGATACGGATCTACTATAATGATACAGCAATGTACTCTAGTTCTGGACAGACTTTTCGAGAATGTGTGTGGGTGACCGGGGGAGGGGGGGGGAGAAAAAGGAGACTGTCCACGTGAGACTTTGTGTAATTACTATGGCGATTGGCTTACATTGTTCTGAGAATTGATATTTGTTTTGTTTTATTGTTTTGTTTCGTTTCGTTTTGTTCGTTTTTGTCGGAGAC
>NW_004797303.1:1090603-1095603 GCF_000002075.1 Aplysia californica
GGTGGGGGGGTGCTCAAGGGGCACTTTTTGTTAGTATACTGTCAGGGTATGGGATAGATCTACAAGACATTCAGAGAATTTGAGATTGGTGGGGTTTTTTTTGTAGTTCTAGAATATGTTCGTAAATTTCAATACAGTACGAGTTAGATTGTCTGACGTGTTCAATACTGTAACGATTGTTTTATAGTTTCAGACGTTCAACATTGTAAAATAGTTTTGTAGTTTCAAATGATGTTCAATACAATAATAATAGTTTAATAGTTTCAGATGTTTCGTTGCGTTCATATAGTTTGATAGCTTCAGGTGTAAATAGATATACATGTACTTTAGCACATTTTGATAGTTTCAGATTATAAGTAACACTTCAGTGACAATAGACTAACAGTGTTATATGCTTGTCACCGAAAAGCTGAGAGTCAGATTTGAATTTAATGACTACCTATCGGACGGTTGGCATTATGATGACGTTAATAATATATTATGACGTCAGCTACAGCGTGGACCTCTGACCACCCGGCTACATCCAGGTTTGGAGCGGGCAGTTTGGGAGGCGGGCGAGAACAGACGTCGGAGAATGAACAAGAGGAAGAGACTGAGGAGGAACAGCGCTGCTGGCATACACAGTGGGCACGACTCAAAGCTCAGAAAGGGGAGCATGATGGTCGTTTGTTGGTGTGTCACTGTTTTGTTCTATCACTTCTTTATTCGACGACTATTTTGCTCTATCACTTACTTGTTCTCTCACTAATTTGTTGCATCACTAATTTGTTTTACGACTATTTTGTTCTGTCACTTCTTTGTTCTGTCACGTCTTTGTTCTATCTCGTCTTTGTTCTATCTCGTCTTTGTCGTATCACTTCTTTTTCTTCCCTCGTGCGTCTTTGACTTTTGAGCCAGCCTCACAACGACAACAGCAAGAGTTGTGGATGGTGACAGAGCTCACCACAGGTCGCTCGTGTTGGTGTTGTTGTGGTTGTTGTTGTTGTTGTTGTTGTTGTTGTTGCTGTTGTTGCTGCTGCAGCAAAGAAATAGTATGTGCACACAGCAACACCAATGCTAGGAAAAACACAGACGTCAGTTCGAACTCACGCTCCATTCCGGCTCGCAGCAGATGCTCACGTCATCACACATTGTTTCAGATTCTCTGCCCTCTTAACGTTTCGCCCGCAACTCTAAAGTATGATCACAAAGAACCTTTTCTTCTCTGCTCTTGAACGTTTTCGAAACCACGGAACCAGGTAGATCTAGAGCTTCTATTCACTCCTCTTACTGTTGTCGTAACCCTACGAAGACATGGAATTTCTCTTTTCTCCTATCTTGTTTTCCGAACTCTATCACCACGAAGAACTTCGTTTTTTTCCTTGATGTTTTCACAATCCTATGACCACAAAGAACTTCTTGTATGTCCTTAATATGTTCGAAAAAGTGGAACACTTAGAATTAACTAATCGTTCTGTATGGTTTCGTAATTCATAGACCAATCAAATATAAAATCCTTTTCTCTTTAACCTTTCCGCAACAGTAAAACTTTAAACCTCAGTTTAGTGTATGTATAAACTCTGCGTAAAAAAAAAAAGTGTGATAACTAAAAATAAATAAAACCGATAACACACTAAGAAGTGTTAAAATACGCAGTTAAATATCCAAATTCCTATAATTTACGAATCGTTTCTGTCCATTGGGGAAGTCAATACTGTTAGTTCAACGCCGTGCTTGATATTGATGGAATCATAGGCAAGGTTTCCTGGCCAAGTAAATTAGAAATAAAACAGACACCACAATAAGCATCAGAACGGTGTACGTGAAGACCTGTCGATCATTCACCTCGACCATTGCTTCTACTCAGATATTCTTAATTGTCCTCAAACAGCTTTTAGAAAGTTTGTGTTAGTGTGAGAAAATGGGCCTATTAGAAAAGCGGGAGATTAATAACTCACTGCTTAAAAAAAAAAAAAGAATCCGAAGGAAAAAGGAGAGGAACGTTGAGGAGGGGTGAGGGGGGGGGGGGTGTTATTGAAAGTAATGCTCTGTGAAAAAAGATGAAATCAAGTCTCTTGTTAAGGGACTGATCAGATCATGTAATCGAAGCCTCTTGCTCGGGGATTGGTAAAATCAAATCACGTGGTACCAGATGATATGGACAAGCCTCTTGCTCGGGGATTGGTCAGATCAAATCACGTGGTACCAGATGATATGGACAAGTCTCTTGCTCGGGGATTGGTCAGATCAAATCACGTGGTACCAGAGGATATGGACAAGCCTCTTGCTGAAGGTGTGGATCAAACCCCAGACAAACATAAAGGCTTCTGGATGGGTCAGGCAGACGACCACGATCAGGCAATAGGACACAACCAGGCACGCGGTCTGGAACAAACTCCAAGCGCGGGACACGGCCGACCCCGTGACGTCAGGCGGGTCAAAGGTCACGCCAAAGTGCCTCGGGAAGCTTTTGCTTTTTGCCTTTTTTGCTATTTGTTGTTGTTGTTGTTGTTTCTGTTGTTCTCCTATATCCCCTGTTTAGGAGATAGCCTCTTTCTGGTAGTGTGATATGAACGTGTGTTAACTTATTTCAACTTTTAAAAAATCTGAAGACTTGTGAATTTCTTTACAAAGATGTTTGCCTGCCACTGCGCGGTTTTCAGGCCTGCACTTTGCCTGCCACGGTGACAAACGATTCTGTGTCGTCCGATAACGAGTTTATAGAGATGTCTGAGTCGACTTCCGAGGGCAGATGTATGGATCTATAAGGTCGTACCACATGATCAACTATATATCGCTTCATAGCCAGAATTAGAAGTGTAGTGACCACGGAGGGAATGTTGATCTGTGTCGCGTAAAGCAAGAAAAGCAAAACCAACGTGCTGAGAGTGATGTTCAACACAACGCTTTCCGGTACAGCAGACGCGACCTCGACAAGGGCACATAACCACACCGAGCTAGCAAGCTCAAGCGAGGAGTAATTTCCCCTGATGAAGCTAGTGTTCAAAGATGGCGCCGGGGGAATAAGGCCGTAGGCAGCGGTTGCTAGATCTAGGCCTATGCTAGTATTAGCATTCTCTTCATCTGCTTGAGTGGTTGTAAGTTTAGGTATTGTGGGTGACGGTGGTGGTGCGTTAAGGGTGTCGGGTTCCTTTCTCACTTGGGGAGAAGTTGCCGCGGCAGTGGTGGGTTGAGACTTTTGGATGTGCTTGGTGATGTCAAGGTCAAGGTCAGAGGAGAGCCCAGACACAGGGCGTTTGAGGATGTTCCTGGGATCAATGGTGAACGGACTTATGGAGAGGTCTCCAACTGGACCAAGACCAAAGCGCTCCTAGAAGCAAAATAAAAACTTGAATTACAGGCAGTTTCACTTGATATTACATAGCTTGGTAATATTTTTATTATTATTATCTCTCTTGCTCTATCTATCTATCTATCTATCTATCTATCTATCTATCTATCTATCTATCTATCTATCTATCTATCTATCTATCTATCTATCTATCTATCTATTTATCTATCTATCTATCTATCTATCTATTTATCTATCTATTTATCTATCTATCTATCTATCTATCTATCTATCTATCTATCTATCTATCTATCTATCTATCTATCTATCTATCTATCTATCTATCTATCTATCTATCTTCTGTCCCTCTCTCTTTTCTGCTCTCTCTCTCTCTCTCCCTCTCTCTTTCTCTCTCTTCCGCTCTCTCTCTCTCTCTCTCTCTCTCTCTCTCTCTCTCTCTCTCTCTCTCTTTCCCTCTCTCTCTGCCTCTCTCTCCTCCGTCACTTTCTTAGTCTCTCTTTCTATCTTATCTTTACGGTGCTAGATGTTCGGCGGTAAAATGTTTTTAGGCACATACATGACCAAAACTGAGTCGACGGTGCCGTAAAACACCTACTTAATCAATCAATCAATCTAGATTCCATCTTTCTTTAGCTTTTTCTTTCTTTCTTTCTTTCTCTTTCTATATCTCTTTTTCTATGTTTCTCTCGCCCTGATGTTCTTTACACCAGAAAAATCGAGCCATGTTTTATCATTTAGATTGTTTAGGAGACTGACCAAAAGAAAAACGAATAAAACAGAAATTATACAAATGCATGAACGAACAAAAGCAAACAAAACCCAAACAAAACAAACGCAACCACATACGATAAAATACAAAACCAAACAAACAACGCAACACCGCCAACAAACTAACCAACGATAATCCCTTTCCCGATTGTTCTTTCAAAAGCGATTCGAAAAAATACCAGGAGCATCAACGTTCATAACAACAATTATTCTTAAAGTGTCAAAAAATAAATCAAAATAGAATAAAAACTTATTAGACTATATTTTATACCGATATAGTTTTTTCTGGTGCTGTTAGAAGCTTCGGGGTGTTGCTAGGTTGACTCTAACTTATACATAGATGAAGTGCCAACTTACTGGTTTTCTTCTGTTGCTGAGAACTTGAGAGAGTTGCTCTGTTGGCTCCAACTTATAGTTATAGACGTGCTTTTGATTCTGTTGTTGAGAACTGAAGGGTATTGTTAGGTTGGTTCCAGCCTATATAAATGTACTCTGTTGCTGAGAATTTGAGGAAGTTCTTATTTTGGTTTTGATCTTGCATGATGCTATTTTGTTATTCGTCCGTTTTGAGACGTTCTTCTGTTTCCTGCAACCTCAGCGTACTTTCACATTCGTTGGTTTTCTTGATAACGATGTCTTTTGTTCTTTCCTTCTTTTAGTTTTTAGGTTGTTGGATTTTTTTTAGATGTTCTTGTGTCGCCCGTAGCTTGGAGATTTTCCTGAAGTCATTGTTTCCTAACTTACTATATATTGTTCTTTCTCTTTTATGAAATCTTGAAATGCCTTTTTATCTTCCTTACATGCGCCTCTGAAGAGACATATATTTCTGACTGATTTTGATTAGCGCTTCCAGAATGACCTCTAGAAATACAAGATTTACTAACTGTTTCTATTCAATAATGAAATAAAAGTTGTTTTGTCGACAAAGGCGTCTAGCGTT
>NW_004797303.1:1103599-1105173 GCF_000002075.1 Aplysia californica
GGGGAGGAGGGGGGGGGAGGGAGACTATACATTTTTGTTTATTATTTGTTTTTTGGTGTATGTGCATATTGTTAGTGGCCATTGTCGCCTATAGCGAAAGGCACACAGTGTCGATGATAATAATGATGACAATGAAAACGCCGACCACGACATCAAAAACTACAGAGGAAGCCTGCTTGAGAAAATGTTCCAGAGTTAGCCACACCACCTTGCAGTAGACTTCGGGGAGAGGGAGGGGGGGGGGTCAAGTAGTGAGGGTAAAAAACAATAAACAAACAGACATAAAGCCAGAATGAACAAAAACTCCAATATCAATAACCGTTTCATTTGAAGTGGGCCGGTGCCGGCTAACTACAGCAATAGCCAGAGTAGGAAAATAACAATCAGCCTGTTCATCTACGCCTCACTCGTGACTAATGCACCATTCATACAGTCAAATGAGCAGTATCATCAAAGAATGATTCACGGCCGACCGGTTATGATCACAATTAGAAAAAAAATATTGCACTGAGTTTGGGGACCTCCCCCATTGTGATCGTTTCATAACTTTCATAAGACTCAGTTCTGTGATTTGTCTCTCCCTCATTCCTACCCGTATCCAAAGACACAAATATCTGTCCCCATCATATTTATTCCTTTCGCTCATGCCTCTTATTGCTTTCCCCCTCCATCCAGTAAAATTTGAATCCCCCCCCGCCCTGTTTCTTGCCCTCTATCCGGTAAGATTTGAATCCCCCCACCCCCTTTCCTTTTTTTTTCTTATGTCCAGTTTTGTCTTCGACATCCCCTCGTGTCTGGCCGCTAGAGACCGGCTAGCTACCTGTGTACGGGAGAACGAAGGTGAGAGTCACTATGTGTGTGTGTGTGTGTGTGTGTGTGTGTGTGTGTGTGTGTGTGTGTGTGTGTGTGTGTGTGTGTGCGCGAGCGCGCGTGAGCCCCGCGCGTGCGTGTGTGTCCTTGTCAAATCCCCAATGATACGCTGGCAAACATGGATCTCTTGACCAAGTTTCCACGCCTCTGTGAAGTCATAATGGAAAGTATCGTTAAACTATAAAAGCACTGTGGGTGGGTGGCGAGTACTCTGGTGAGGTTTGCTTCTTGCTTCTTCTTTCCAATCAAACATCTATGGTCCTTATCTCCCCTTCTTCTTTTTTATGTTTGCTACTCTCTTGTAACACCTCTAATCTTCTGGCGCTCATTAGACCATATGTAGTTTCGAGTGCAGTAAAACCTCTACCAAAACTAAACTAATCTATAAAAGTGAGAAGTCGCCGTTTAATTTTTACTGTGCTGAAAATGGGCGGTTAACTGGTACCTTACTATTGCGGCACAGAAAACCTGACACCGTGTCGAGCAAGGAGAACTGAACTTTTCACGAAGCGTCACAAACAAATCAAATGCAGCCAGCATAAAAGTAAATAACATTCTCGTGTTACGTTCGTAAACGTTCGAGGAAAATGAAATCAACAGCGAATCGATCTCGGTTAAATGGGTCAATAGATTCCTCTCAGATATTGAAAAGGGCTTAAAAAAGATTAAACTATAAAAGTGGTGAGATAGTCGAAAGCCCCCCC
>NW_004797303.1:1105273-1109033 GCF_000002075.1 Aplysia californica
ACACACGCACACACACACACACTCACGCACAAATACACACACACGCACACACATACGCACACACGCACACACACACACACTCACACACACACACAAATACACACACACGCACACACACACGCACACACGCACACACACACACGCACACACACACACACACACACGCACACACACACAAACCACAGTAGAGTTTTTTTCTGTTTTATTAATTTTGGTCAGTTTATTTTGTTTTCTGTTGTTGTTGTTGTTGTTGTTTTAATCCTGGTCAAGCGGATCATATTTTCCTATCGCAAAAATCTGGTGGTCGTGAATAGTAAAAATAAGAAAAACTTCAAAACACAATAACGATTATTTAATGCAAGGAAAAGATAGTCAGACAAAAAGAAACAACACAATGGAATGAAACAAAAAAGGTGTTATCTCAGATTATCTGTGACATTCTCCGACATCTTGCAGATGATGATGATGACACGACGGTGAAAGTCGCAAACCGTTTAAGTCCCGAAACTCTACAGTTGAGATAAACACAAAAAACCCTGTATAAATGCTATTTATACCAACGTGTTATTGTATTTTTGATTTTGACAATAAAAAGATGTTGCCTTTAAATAATTATGTACTTTTAAAGGCAAAATTTTGTTAAGATTTTATAAAATCAGACTTACACGTATTGCTTCTCAGGATTGACAGCAACATACACTGTTAGGGAGATACATGGTTTAACTACGTCTTTCTCTCGTGCAAAATTGAGACGTACACGAGTTGCGCCTATGTTAATGTATAAATGTTTATTAAATGAATAATTTCAACTATGTTCCAGGATTTTGTCAATAACCAATGTAAAAGTGTAAGAAATAATTTTCTTTTCTGGGAGAGGATGGATCTACGTTATGTTGGTTTTGTGTCTAGTCACTCTCCTCAGGTGACAGAGGATGGAGGCAGAGAGGCGAGAAATTCATCTCATCCAGTGTAGCCAGCAAGACAAATGATCAGATGGGAAGAGCATATAGTCGAAAGAAAAGTCGGTTGGGTTGACATCTGGAAGTGGAACACATCTAGGCTAAGCTTTCTTCTCCGGTCTACGTATGATGTTCTGCCTTCACCGGTGAACCTTGTCAGATGGAAGGTACAGGAGAACAACAAGTGTACGATAGGCTAGGAGCCATGAAGCATATTTTGTCAAACTGCAACATGGCTCTTAACAGATACACCTGGAGGCACAATGAGGTGCTGAAAGTGCTCACCACAATGGCGACAAAACAGGTGGAAGAAGGAAAATACGTCCCCAAGCTACAGAAGCACGGACTCACCAAGACTGCGTTTGTTCCGCAAGGAAGCAAGGTTACCAACAGAAAGAAAGCGAACGAAGCCATGGAAGACCACAGCCGAGGCACATGGGGGGTAGCCGCTGACTTAAAGGGCTTTGGGGGATTCTTCCCCATTCCAACTACGAAAAAGCCAGACATGGTGTTATGGGGGGAAAAAGACAAAGAGGTGCACTTGGTAGAGCTCACGGTGCCCCACGAGGACAATATCTATGCCGCACATGAGCGGAAAGAAAACCGTTACGAGGCACTCGTCGAACAATGTGAGGAGGCAGGATGGAAAGCAACCCATTTTCCGGTAGAGGTAGGATGCAGAGGTTTCCTAGCAACAAACGCCCGTAAGTGGATGAGAGTGGCAGGACTTACTGCAAAGAAAAGCAACGAACTCACAAACTCCCTTTAGGAGACAGCAGAGAAAGACAGTCACTTGATCTGGTTGAAGCGAGAGGACGCAGGCTGGAATGAATCCTAAAAGTTGGAGCAGAGGAAAATAGTCGAACTAACATGGAGACCTCACATCGATGATGGGGTTCGGTGCGTCAGAAAAGCTGTTGAGAGGATGAGCCCGAAACAGCGCGCGACGCATTCTCTCCTGATGATCTCCATGCTAGAGTCCGGGATACGGAGCGTTCGGCTGTGAGCAGTGCATATGGCTGTTTAGACTACGTACGCATAGATTTCGTACACCCCCCCCCACCCTAAAAAAGTAAGTTAAAGGCATCTTTTACGCATGAGGCCCCAAGGTGAGTAGAGGCATGGCATGTACGAATTACATCAAGTGAGTTCCGAAATCTTTATCGAGAATTTCGGTATTTACGTTGGAATGTTGTATCCCTCTCAGCCCAGGTTGGCCCTGACTGCAGGGTTGTAATCCCGCTTACTAAATGATCAGAATCTAAAAAAACGTTTTTTGAACAAAAGTTGGAATATTTAGCGCTTCACAAATAAAAAGATAAAATTAGTATCCACTTATAAATGCTAGACTTTCAATACGATAAAGCATCTTAAAATGCATGCAAATCAAACAGAACAGCATGCTTCGTGGACTGTAGATGGTCGTATTTTTGTCTTTTTGATCTTTAGACGGGCTGCATTTATTTGTTTGGGATTTTCGGTTTCATCACAGATTCTCTTTCTTTGTTGGATTTTGCCACGTCTTGGAAAAGGCAAAGGTGTACTGTACAGTCGTAAAGGCAAAGGTGTACTGTACAGTCGTAAAGGCAAAGGTGTACTGTACAGTCGTCTGCGGGCTCCAGTTTATAAAGGATGGTTTCACAAGGACGATATTGCAATGCTCGAATAAACCTTTTGTAAATAATTTTATTCGATCATTTTGTCGTGCATCATACTAAAGTGTCCCAAAACGGTTGCCATGACTTCCTGTCTAGTTTTGTAAATGCAGCCATCTCAAAATAATTTATGAATTTTTAAAAACTCTTCTGTATAAAGGAAAGCTAGCCAGCAAGACGGACCATGTTACTCCTTCAGACTCCTTCCAGTCATAACTCATGACAACACGAGTGTGAAAAGGGGGCTCTCGTGGCCAAGAGGTTAAGGTGTTGGCCTCTCATTCAAAGGTCCCGGGTTCGAATCCGGGTAGCGACCGAAAGATTTTCTTCTCTAAAATTGTCTCCTTTCACCTCCTTTCCTGCTCTTTTGCAATGTTTTATTGTCTGCTTTCATTTCCATTTTCTGCCCCAACCCCCTCACCTCCTTTGCCCCCTCCTCTGGGCTCATGACTCTTTCTGCAGCCTTTATACCGCTACTCCTTGGATCCTCCTTTGCTGTCTTTCTGCCACAACCCTGATCTTCTGGTAGGAAAGATCTACACCTAGCCTTCTCGGACAAGGGCGAAAAATTCCGGAGGGCCCGTGTGCAAGTTGCGCACGTTAAAGATCCCTTGGTGGTCTAAAATCGATAAGAGTAGTCTTCGGCCGCCACCCGTGCAAAATTCAAAATTTCCTGCCAACTGAAAATATTAGGTGCGTCCCGCGCGCTCATACGACCTTATGCAGTTGCGAGCGCCATAAAACACTTTACAAAAACAAACGGGTGTGAAGGTTAAAAGACACTGAAGTTGTGGATTTTGGAGTTACGTTTTGTCCAGCACGGACGGCTGAGTATTGTTTAACAGACTTACACGGTATACTCTGTCAATATTGAGATTCAGTAGGGATACGCGCATTGCTCATCTGACAATTACATACTTTTCTATTGGTTAATTTGTCCCTACATCAAAACAGAACATGCTTTGTGGCTCTATGATGATAAATATAGCAAAAAAACGATGATATTATTTTTAGACTTATACGGATTGCGACTTTCACCGTCGTATGATGATGGTGATGATGATGGTGTTGATGATGATGATGATGATGATAATATTGATGGTGGTGGTGGTGGTGGTGGTGATGGTGCTGCTGCTGCTGCTGCTG